>NC_135804.1:119356261-119541419 GCF_964213995.1 Mustelus asterias | reverse complement strand
TGCAAATAATCTTAACTCTGTATCCCCTAATAACCATGATGTGGAGATGCCGGCGTTGGACTGGGGTAAACACAGTAAGAAGTTTAACAACACCAGGTAAAAGTCCAACAGGTTTATTTGGGAGCAAATGACACTAGCTTTCGGAACAGACTGTCCCTTCGTCAGGTAGAGACCTGACGAAAGGACCTGACCTGACGAAGGGACAGCCTGTTCTGAAAGCTAGTGGCATTTGCTACCAAATAAACCTGTTGGACTTTAACCTGGTGTTGTTAAACTTCTTACTGTGTTTCCCCTAATAACCAATCCATCTCTCAGTGGAAGAAGTTCCTAATTATTTATTCCATCAGTGCTCTGTATATCTGGGAACTGCTTTATAAACACTCCCCTTAACCTGCTCTACTCTAGGGAGAAAAATCATAGAAATCATAGAAACCCTACAGTGCAGAAGGAGGCCATTCAGCCCATCGAGTCTGCACCGACCACAATCCCACCCAGGCCCTACCCCCACATATTTACCTGCGAATCCCTCTAACCTATGCATCCCAGGACTCTAAGGGGCAATTTTTAACCTGGCCAATCAACCTAACCCGCACATCTTTGGACTGTGGGAGGAAACCGGAGCACCCGGAGGAAACCCACGCAAACACGAGGAGAATGTGCAAACTCCACACAGACAGTGACCCGAGCCGGGAATCGAACCCGGGACCCTGGAGCTGTGAAGCAGCAGTGCTAACCACTGTGCTACCGTGCCACCCTAAAATTACTCTGGCGTCTGGTGACAATACCACCACACCACCACCTCCTCAGCTTCCCTAGTCTCTCTACATACCTCTGACCTCTGGTTTCATTCTATATCTCTCTTCCATATCATCTCTATGTTTAACTTTTATCATTCTTCTTACTTCCACAATATCTTAGAGTGTTTCTGGTCAAATGTCAAGAATGCTGATAATAGAATTGAGGGGAATGGCTAAACCAATCTGCAAAGATATGAAGGAAAGGGATGGGGAGGAATCTTAATTTTCTTGCCCTGCTGGGAGGTGGTGGTGTGATGGTATTGTCACCAGACGCCAGAGTAATTTTATGGGAATTCGGGTTCAAATCCCACCACGCTAATTGTGAAATTTGAATTCTGTAAAATTTTTGGATTCAAAGTCTAATAACGAAACTACTGTGGCAGTCACCTATTTAGGGAACCTGCTCTGGCCTACTTGTGACTCCCAATCCACAACAATATAAATGTCCTCTAAATTGGCTGAGCAAGCTACTCAGTTCAAGGATAATTTGGGATGGGCAATAAATGCTGGCCCAGCCAATGATGTCCCACATCCCACCATGAATGAATCAAGGAAGCTGTCCCCGTAACCTATGAGAGGCTCTGAGTTCCACAGTATAACATCAGTTGCCTGTTCCCTGCCCAAAGACAGCCTGAGTGACAGGGTAACAGAGGTGGGCTGGCTGGAGGTGTGTTGGGGTTGTGATTCAGTCCTTTAATAATTGAAAACCCCTTTCTGCCCCCCACCGCCACTGCCCACCACCCTCCCCCCCCATCCCCCCAACTTCCATCCAACCAGGCTAAACCTCCCATTATGATTTTTTGCTGTTATCTCTATAACTGAATTTACAGTGCACCAATAGGCTATTCAGCCCAACTAATCTGTGCTAGTTTTTATACTCCATATGAACCACCTCCAACCTTACTTCATCCCACTCTATCAATCTATCAATCTTACTCGTTTGAACCATTTATAATATCAATTTCTCCAATTCAACTTTGGGATTCTGGGTGTGATTTCTGAGATAGTAAAAAGAACCAGCTGTCCAAAATAGCCAGAGGTCTCTGACATCATCGATTGTGGTGGCCTCAATCTCTGGCATTTCAAGGACAGGATTAGAGTTCCATCTCCATTCAATTTTAGAATGTCCTTTCCAGTACCCCTTGTCCACTGCTGTGGTGAAATGTAATTCTTAATTCTTAACTGGAATAAACTGTTTTAAAACTTATTTATTAGTGTCACAATTAGGTTTACATTAACACTGCAATGAAGTTACTGTGAAAATCCCCTAGTTGTCTGGTTCAGGTACACGGAGGGAGAATTTAGCATGGCCAATGCACCTAACCAGCACGTCCTTTGGACTGTGGGAGGAAACCAGGGCACCCAGAGGAAACCCACGCACACATGGGGAGAACGTGCAGACTCTGCGCAGACATTAACCCAAGTCAGGAATCAAACCCGGGTCCCTGGCATTGTGAGGCAGCAGTTCTAACCACTGTGCCACCGTGACCCTGGATAAAAGGAATTGTATATTAAATCAAAGGCAAGGAGAGTGGGGAAAGAAACAAAAACAGAAAATGCTGGAAAACCTCAACAGGTCTGACAGCATCTGTGGATAGAGAATAGAGCTAACGTTTCAAATTTGGATGACTGTTTATCAGAACTGTTTTTGTCAGAGAGTGGAGAAAGGGATTGGTTTGAGATAGAGAAAGTTGGGAGGAAGAATTTCCTATAGGCCCTGCAGAATTTAATGGCAGAATTAGATTAGTATGTTCTATCCCTGTTTCCTGGCCGCAGCCAGGCTGAGAGAATGGAGGGCTGTCAGCCAAGCAGGCCTTCCACACACAGGATGTAGCCAGGGAGCAGTAGGGAGCTGGGGAAGATTACAGAGGCCGTTGTTGTGGGATGGAAGATTGGGGTCCGGACCCAGGGAAGCCAGAGTAAAGGGTGATCAAGGTACAGAGTCAGGCAATATTGGAGTGCCTGGAGTCGGCAGATATCGGAGGCCAGAGGTCAGTGAGTTTGTAGGCCTCAGGCAGATCTGGGGCAGGTGTCAGGAAATATTGGAAGAGTTGGATTGGTTAGGGGGGCAGGGGAGGGAGGCATGTGGGGGGAAGTTCTGGGCTAGTGTTGCACAATCACTGCATGTTGATGAAGCAAATTAAACTGGATGCTGCAGGTAGGTAGAAAGGCATTTACTCCCTCTCTCCAGGTGCTCGCACTTCCTTTTAACTGCCAGTTTCCCAACACTCAGAAAACCTATGAGTTAAATATGGGCATGTAACCTCATTGTAGTATTGAAATTATCAACAGTTCTCCCCACTGTGTGTTGGTTGCCCATCTCCCCTGCCCTGTCTCCATTAAAATTGGAAGTGGACAGGTTAGTGCTGTGATTTGGATTTTTTTTATTTTAACATTCGCACCTGATCAAACCACCCCTTTTTATCAAGATTAAAATCTCCCCACCCTCCATTAGGTTTTGCAATCTGAAGTCTGAATTTATCTCATGACAGGTCTCTGAGAATACTCCATCTGGAGTGTTAATAGGCACTGTATGTAGTGCAGCAAAATATTTACTCCACCTTCACCAGTTAAATGTGGTTGTGTAAAGTCAACCTGCAATTGTTTAATTTCCTTATTATGTGATAAAGACACCTTGGTGTGAAAAATTACACTTCCTTCTCCATCACTTGTTCAGCTATGCTGTTAATCTAACATATCTGCGTACTTTCTAATAAATTTACTGTTAATTTCAGCAACAAAGGTGGAACTGAAAATGTGTTCAATCTCTCACTTTGATGTTCACCCAAAATGATCTTAAAACTTCTCATTTACTGACTGTTAATTGGTGACTCACAATGTTTAAATAAATGCATAATTATTTAACAGTGGGATCTTTAGTCAAATATCATATCCTCCACCAAAGTCTCATTGTAGTTTCATAAAAGGATGAGTTAAATTACAGATATTAGTGCTGGTTGTAAGTGTGGGCCTCAGCTAATTATCAAACAAAATCTATTAACATAATCATTAAGAAATTAATTAACTACAAAGAATTGTTACTACTTACAGATAATCACTTATTACAGGTAATTAATTAATCATAACTTTCATAACTGTAATCATTTGTCATAAAACAAATTACCTATTTGACATTATAGTCTATTAATTTGCCTGTAAACAACACCTGTATGATCTAATCTGTATGAAGGAACATTTGGAGATATGTTGCATGTTGATTATAATTTAAGCTGCATGAGGGAGTTGATGCATGGATTATGTAAGCCTCAAGTACTGTACACCCTGAGGGGGTTTGTGTAAATATTTTATGTGGCTGAACAAAAAAAACATATTTTATAACTGAAGCAGCATCCATGTTCTCAGAAGAACTCTACTGGAATGATGGAAAATAGATTCATCAAGGTTCATGATTCCGACACCAGAATCTTTACAGTGAGGGAGGTTGAGTAGCCAATCTGTAGCCCACCTTCCCTCATTCTGTCAGACAGACTGCATTGAACATATTTTTTCATGACTTGTGGTGGAATTATCCAATGTGTATCGTGTTTCCGTGCTATTGCCATTCTGAAAAATATGCTTCATTTTTCTAGAAAACCTATTTTGACTGTGATTGCTGCGGCTTTGTGAATTAATCTGCTGGTGAGCACAGCCACCCATGTTGAAAACAAGTAAGTAAACCAATTAACAGATAGAAAGAGTTAAATTAAGCCCTGTAATGATTGTATATCACTTTTTTTTCCACAAGTGCTCAGTCAATTCCTCTGCTTTTCAGAAAAACGTCTCGTCGCGAATTTGCCATAAATCATCTTGTTATTTTTGAAAGTACTGTGATTTGTGGAACTATTGGAATCCATTAGTAATGACTGTGATGTAGTGACAGTTATAGAATTTCTAAACAATGCTTGCTTCGTACAAATTTCATAGAATCATTGTTATATTACATTGTCCTTGAAGACCCCAAAGTAGATTAGTGTCCTTTGCTGCCAAAGTGACTGCTTGTCCAATATTAAGTCTTGGATAAGCTGAAATTTCCTGGCTAATATTTGCAAATCTGAAGCCTTTCTCTTTGTTGTGGGTATTTGGAATGATGACCAAGTGTAGTCTTTAAGTGAATGATAAGGGGGTGAGCAAGGTCTTGTGGCACAGTGGGTGGTACCCCTGCCTCTGAGTGAAAGGTTCTGTGTTCAAGTTCAACTCCAGGAGCTGATGACCAAGGAAGCTGCCTTGATCAGGCGGCCAAACAGGAAGAGTGGCACTCTGCAAATCCTTCATATGCCAATAACTGGCAGTAAGAGTGGGAGATGTTGCTGGTCATCCATATAATGGAAAGAAAATTAAGGTCTCTACCATCACTATTTATAGCTCTGAACTAAGTTGCCACCAATTCTTGCAGTCCTTGAGGCAGACAGTTAGTTTGGTTGACGAGATGGCAGGTGTGAATGGCAGCAGTGGATTTTATCCCCTTTCTGGTTGGGTTGATTTGGGATCTGCATCCCTCTTCTATCTGTGGTAGAGATTGTGGCACTGTGGGCCGGACCTATCTCCGAGCAGAGAACTGAAGAAGAAGCAGAAGGGAGATAATTGGATCAGGACAGCAAATATAATGATATCCTTATATTAATGTCATGTGTCCTGGTTTATTTGGTGTATTTTTTCATTATAAATTCCCAAGTCTACATTTATATCGAAAACGCACTTTATAAACTTATTGGCTGGGATCCTCCGACCTCGTCCATGGCTGGGCCCATTGCAAGCAAGTACGGAAAAATTGACATTCTAGACGAAACTCCAATCACTGTTAGCAGCACCGGAAAATCCCAGCCACCAATGAGGACAGAAGATTTCAGCCGTTGCATTTTTGTTACACTTTACTGCCACTGGCAGCTCTGCAGTACCTCCACTGTAAGAAGTCTCACAACACCAGGTTAAAGTCCAACAGATTTATTTGGTAGCAAATACCATAAGCTTTCGGAGCACTGCTCCTTCATCAGATGGAGTGGAAATGTGCTCTCAAACAGTGCACAGACACAGAAATCAAGTTACAGAATACTAATTAGAATGCAAATCTCTACAGCCAATGTGGGTGGAGGGAGCATTCAACACAGGTTAAAGAGATGTGTATTGTCTCCAGACAGAACAGCCAGTGAGATTCTGCAAGACCAGGGGCAAGCTGTGGGGGTTACTGATAATGTGACATAAATCCAACATCCCGGTTTGGGCCGTCCTCATGTGTGCGGAACTTGGCTATCAGTTTCTGCTCAGCGACTCTCCGCTGTCGTGTGTCATGAAGGCCGCCTTGGAGAACGCTTACCTGAAGATCCAAGGCTGAATGCCCGTGACCTGTACCTTTAAGACCTGGCTGGCTGTAGAGATTTGCATTCTAATTAGTATTCTGTAACTTGATTTCTGTGTCTGTGCCCTGTTTGAGAGCACATTTCCACTCCATCTGATGAAGGAGCAGTGCTCCGAAAGCTTATGGTATTTGCTACCAAATAAATCTGTTGGACTTTAACCTGGTGTTGTGAGACTTCTTACTGTGTTTACCCCAGTCCAACGCCGGCATCTCTACATCATGAGTACCTCTACTGATCAGACAATACAACACATCGGAATGTTACTGCTGTTCGTGCCGGCGGGATTTTCCCATCCTGCTGCAGTGAACAGAGATTTGGCTGGGCGCCAAATTCTCAGATATCGCTGCAGCGGGAGCAAGGCATGAGCGGTCGGTAAGATCATGCCCATCAAGTTTACGTCTGCTTCTACGACAGGGATTTATAATGGAAATGTTGAATGGAAGCACATGCAGATACAACATTTAATTATATTTGGCATAGATTTCTGCTTGCATACCAGTATCTGTGGTTTTTCCTTTAATAGTGGGGCCGATTTTACCAAATCGGCTCTAAGTGCCGGGTGCGGTCGTAAATCAGACCCGCGCCCGGCAGCCACGCTCCAGCGCCCCCATACGTCTTTTTTCGGTGGGGGTCCAGTGGGTGGGGCCTAGAGCATTTGCATCTGTCGGAGCACCGAACTGCGCATGCGCAGTTCGAAGTCGACAGCACTCAGCGCACCCGAGCGCGAAAGTCAAAGGCAGCGCAGACAGCACTGGTGGTGGTGGTGGTGGTGGTGGTGGGGGGGGTAAGGGGGGGTGGGATGTGATGTGACGTCTCTTCCCTGGGGGGGGGGGGGGGGGGGGGATGGGGGGGATCTGACATCTCTTCCTTGAAGGGGGGGGTGGGGGGGGGTGGGGGGGGGGGATGTGACGTCTCTTCCCTGAGGGGGGGGTAAGGGGGGATCTGACATATCTTCCCTGAGGGGAAGGGGGGGATAGGGGGATGTGTGACATCTCTTCCCTGAGGGGGGGTGGGTAGGGGGGGGGATGTGATGTCTCTTCCCTGGGGGGGGGCGGGCAGGGGGGGGATATGACGTCTCTTCCCTGAGGGAGGTAGGGGGATATGTGACGTCTCTGCCCCTCCGTCACATTCCCCCCCCCTCAGGGAAGAGACGTCATATCCCCCCTGCCCCCCCCCCCCCCAGGGAAGAGACATCACATCCCCCCCCTACCCACCCCCCCTCAGGGAAGAGATGTCACATCCCCCCCTACCCCGCGCCCCCCACAGGGAAGAGACATCATCCTACCCATCAGGACCCCCGGAGCAAGGCCAGGATCCAGGATCGCAAGATGCTTTCGACGGACCCCAGCGATAAAGGTAGGTTGAGGGCCCGGAGGTCCGATCCCGGTGGGGATGGGGATGGGGGGGGGGTGCTGCTGGCGGGGCCTGCGTCCCAGGGTGGTCCGATCGGGGTGGGGGGGGGGGGGGTTCGCAGAGGCGGTCCGCGAAGGGTGGTCGGGGGCGGTTCAGTGGTTCAGTTGCTGAGTTGAACCCCTATCGGACTTGAATTCAGCAACACGGTAAATGCGTGGGCGCCGATCGGATCGGAGCCTCGTAAAGTGGGAATCCTTGGGTAAGTTGGGCGTGCGCTTCATTATGCCGATTTAAATGCATGCAAATGCATTTAATCAGCCTGCTGGCCGATTTGGGCGTGCGCCGGAATGGCGCCCGGATCGGCCGTTGGTAAAGGCGCGATTGGCCTTGGGTCGGGTCTGGACCGCGTTTTAGGCCCGATGCCCAACTTTACCACGGTTTCATGCCCAAAAACGGGCGCAAAATTTTGGTAAAATCGGGCCCAGTATCTTGCATGCTGTTCTATCTTTGTCGCCATTCAGAATCAGTTAATTCATTTTACAGTGTTAACTGATTGATTTGCACAATTAAACCTCGCTTTCTGTTGGATGGCGAAACGACCACAGACAGTAAATCTAGATGTAGAAATGTAGTAAATTGCCCACTGCTACTTGGTTTCTTACTGAATATTTAACTCAAAAGTGTATTGTGGATACAAACAAAAGATAGGATTCTAAGATTAACTGAAGAGTGCACTTATTTTGTATCTGTTTGATACCTGTAAAATGAGTTGCAAATTTAGTGGTATTGAACAAAAAAAAATCTCTCAGCAACTTCAATGTTTCTCCTATTTGGCGAAAGCTCAGTACATGTATCTTACAATGCATGTGCCAAGTTCTGCCTTGGACAGGACAATTAGAATGCAAGCCAGACTGGAGTCAAGTAACAGACTGGTTGAAACCCAAACTGTAACTCCTCATTTGAGAGGGAATGCTAGAATATAAAATAAAACCTTGTTGATTCACGAAGCAGTGTTTTATGTTATAGATTTCTTCCCTCCAATGTTCATCATTAAATGGTTTTATGTATTCCTGTAAATCTCTAGTACTTTGCACAAGTGATCTTCCCTCTTGAATGAGTTCAGACGGTGAATTTTCAAAGGCATTTTAACCATGGTATCCAAAATAGCAATGCCCTCATTGAGCAATCACACACAATCCCTACGTTAAAGTTCACCAGACAACAGACAGGATCAGAAACCCATGGCAGATTGTAAAACCTGGGTGGTGAGGCTAATTATAGCTTCCACACTAAGTTGAGATAACTTTGCACACATTGGGACTTGGACAGGCTCCTTCTAGACTGCATAGCATGATGCGTGTGCAGCACGGTAGCACAGTGGTTAGCACTGCTGCTTCACAGCTCCAGGGTCCCGGGTTCGATTCCGGCTCGGGTCACTGTCTGTGTGGAGTTTGCACATTCTCCTCGTGTCTGCGTGGGTTTCCTCCGGGTGCTCTGGTTTCCTCCCACAGTCCAAAGATGTGCGGGTTAGGTTGATTGGCCAGGTTAAAAAGTTGCTCCTTAGAGTCCTGGGATGTGTAGATTAGCGGGTAAAATATGTGGGGGTAGGGCCTGGGTGGGATTGTGGTCGGTGCAGACTCGATGGGCCGAATAGCCTCCTTCTGCACTGTCGGGTTTCTATGATTAGAAATTATCTTTACCAAATTAACCACTGGGGAGACAATGGTGCTCTTCTGAATTTTATTTGTACCTTGTTGCCCAGTTTTAGGAACAATTTCAGGCTATGATTTTCCTCATTAGGTACCCAAGTACCCACTGGAAGTTGCAACTGGTTAACAGAAACTCTAATTATATTTTAGAGAGTTTCCACAAATCTATTGTCTTCTGACTAGAAAAAGGAACCATCTTGTAAATACAGAAGGTTTGGAAATCATAGAATCCCTACAGTGCAGAAGGAGACCATTTGGCCCATCGAGCCTGTACCTACAACAATCCCATCCATGCCTTACCTCCGTAACCCCAAGTATTTACTCTGCTAATCCCCCTGACACGAAGGGGCAATTTAGCCTGGCCAATCAATCTAATCCACACATCTTTGGAGTGTAGGAGGAAACTGGAGCACCCAGAGGAAACCTACACAAACATGGGGAGAACGTGCAAACTCCACACAGTCACCCAAGGCTGGAATTGAACACGAGTCCCTGGCACTGTGAGGCAGCAATGCTAAACACTTTGCTACCCTGCCGTCGTATCCTGTGTTTGAATACCTGTGTAACAATGCATACAGTGAGAGTAGCTGGTCACATGCCCTGTAGCATACGACTATGAAAATGGTAACATTGGTTTTTGGTATTAACCTTGTAACATCAAGGTCCATATGAAGATTTTATTTGCTGTGGAATGTCACAAGAGAGAACCATACATCTGATCCAGGTTCACACTAGGACTTCATTAGGCGAAAAATAGAGGGAAATAGAAAAGTTATTTTTAAGTCTTTTCCTTCATCTTTAGAGATAACATCAAAGAGAAAGCTTTTTTGTGCACCAAAAGTATTATGCTTTATCTTTGCTCTTTTCCCAGAAGCACAACAACTCACACGCTTGAGTTAACTTTTATTATTCTTGGTTAAGAGAAAACATTTCATTGCATTTCCCAGGTGGCACTTTATGTGTATGTAAAAACACAACCGGAGAGAAAGTGGCAACATTCAGTGACCATAAAAATAGAGGTTACGTACAGTGGCTTTGAGCCTCATTGAAAAAAATAAGCCGGAATGACATTTTACCATACAGGACAAGTGCCTGAAGCATTAGTAAATTATGTGGGCCAGCTCAAGCGGCAGTTCATTTTTCCTCAAACCAGTAAGTCTTGTATCCTTTGTTTAATCACAAGTAGCCTCGGTTCAACCTTTCTGAAGAAAAATATTCTTTTTTAAATCTGATTTTTAAAAATTCTCTACTTGGAAATCCTTTGAGCTCTGGATAGTATTGGCCCGCACTCAGTTGATCTTGTGTGAGAGTTATCGAGGATTCTCATCCAGGTCAGACTGTAATAGGCATTAAGTTGTGAAGAAATGGCAACCTGGTTAAATAGAAGAAGTGATGTGGAGCTGCCGTCCCATTGTATTGGGCAATGGGACCCTGTGCGAGAACCTCTCCGGCTATGTCGAGGGCATCCTGAAACCCATTGTACAAAGAACCCCCAGCTTTTGTCGCGACACGACGGACTTCCTACAGAAACTCGGCACACATGGAGCAGTTGAACCAGGAGCACTCCTCGTCACAATGGATGTCTCGGCACTCTACACCAGCATCCCCCATGACGATGGCATTGCTGCAACGGCCTCAGTGCTCAGCGCCGACAACTGCCAGTTTCCAGATGCAATTTACAACTCATCCGCTTCATCCTGGACCACAATATCTTCACCTTCAACAACCAGTTCTTCACCCAGACACACGGAACAGCCCTGGGGACCAAATTCACACCTCAATATGCCAACATCTTTATGCACAGGTTTGAACAAGACTTCTTCACCGCACGGGACCTTCAAACGATGCTATACACTAGATACATCGATGACATTTTCTTCCTTTGGACTCATGGTGAACAATCACTGAAACAACTCTATGATGACATCAACAAGTTCCATCCCACCATCAGACTCACCATGGACTACTCTCCGGAATTGGTTGCATTCTTGGACACACGCATCTCCATTAAGGACGGTCACCTCAGCACCTCACTGTACCGCAAGCCCACGGATAACCTCACGATGCCCCACTTCTCCAGCTTCCACCCTAAACACGTTAAAGAAGCCATCCCCTACGGACAAGCCCTCCGAAAACACAGGATCTGCTCGGATGAGGAGGATCGCAACAGACACCTCCAGACGCTGAAAGATGCCCTCATAAGAACAGGATATAGCGCGCAACTCATTGATCAACAGTTCCAACGCGCCACAGCGAAAAACCGCACCAACCTCCCCAGAAGAAAAACACGGGACACAGTGGACAGAGTACCCTTCGTCGTCCAGTACTTCCCCGGAGCGGAGAAGCTACGGCATCTCCTCCGGAGCCTTCAATATGTCATTGATGAAGACGAACATCTCGCCAAGGCCATCCCCACACCCCCACTTCTTGCCTTCAAACAACCGCACAACCTCAAACAGACCATTGTCCGCAGCAAACTACCCAGCCTTCAGGAGAACAGTGCCCACGACATCACACAACCCTGCCACAGCAACCTCTGCAAGACGTGCCGGATCATCGACACAGGTGCCATAATCTCACGTGAGAACACCATCCACCAGGTACACGGTACATACTCTTGCAACTCGGCCAACATTGTCTACCTGATACGCTGCAGGAAAGGATGTCCCAAGGCATGGTACATTGGGGAAACTATGCAGACGCTGCGACAACGGATGAATGAACACCGCTCGACAATCACCAGGCAAGACTGTTCTCTTCCTGTTGGGGAGCACTTCAGCGGTCACGGGCATTCGGCCTCTGATATTCGGGTAAGCGTTCTCCAAGGCGGCCTTCATGACACACGACGGCGCAGAGTCGCTGAGCAGAAACTGAGAGCCAAGTTCCGCACACACGAGGACGGCCTCAACCGGGATATTGGGTTCATGTCACACTATTTGTAACCCCCACAGCTTGCCTGGACCTGCAGAGTTTCACTGGCTGTCTTGTCTGGAGACAATACACATCTTTTTAGCCTGTCTTGATGCTCTCTCCACTCACGTTGTTTGTATCTTAAAGATTTGATTAGCTGTAAGTATTCGCATTCCAACCATTATTCATGTAAATTGAGTTTGTGTCTTTATATGCCCTGTTTGTGAACAGAATTCCCACTCACCTGAAGAAGGGGCTTGGAGTTCCGAAAACTTGTGTGGCTTTTGCTACCAAATAAACCTGTTGGACTTTAACCTGGTGTTGTTAAACTTCTTACTAAATAGAAGAATGCAGATTACAAAAGAATGAACAAATATAATGATTTAGCACCTGAGGACTTACAACCTAATATCAAGAGAGAGAAAAGATAACAGCAAAAGAAAAGATATGTGATGGCCGAGATAGTGCAATAATGGACAGTTTCACCTGTGATAGCAGTAAAATTTGGTATCATGACAGTGTACAGGGAAGAGTAACTATTCAACTCAGGAGTAAGTTGATAGCTGGGTATAGAACTTCATTCGGCGAAAAATAGATGTCCCCATTGGGAAAAAACATCTTTAAAAGTTACTGCCAACTCCATGGATAATTCCTTTCTTTCCTATACTCATTTGCTCTTTTTATTGCTCTTGCTTTGAAAGAAAAAAGATAATTCTGAGATGTTTGAATTGTTGGCTGTGTCAGGATGTGTCTATTTAGGCAGTGGAGAAGAATAAAAGGCAGAGATGGACAGAACACTTGTCCTCAAGTATTCTACTTCTTCGGTGTTATTCGTGGTCAGTGAACTATGTGTAAGAACTGACTATTGGGATTACGCTCATCGCAGCAACATAGATATGCAAAGGTCTGGAAATCATATTTAACCTTAACAGTTGTTGGCGCTATAATCCCAAAAACTGAAAAAATAGATTTCAGCGTTTGGAAAGGGGTGAACAATTTTTTCTTCCAATTCCACCATTTTAAGTAATTATATCTTTTTAAATGTTGACTTCTTCTTCCAGGTGATTGGAGTAAATCTATAAGAGAAGGCATGCTTTTGTGAAGTGGGGTATGTCAAGGTAACCTTTGGGTTACTGACAACCTGGTTGATCTGTTGAAGATCCAAATGTCACTTAATGTCACCGGCAAGTTTGATTAACAATGGAAGCACATTACGCACTCAAATTCATCATTTTACTCTCAGCTTCATGACTGCAGACATTTCAGTTGAAATAGGTACAGAAAAGTTGGAAGAAAAATTTAAGTATCTCATGAATTTATATTTGACCACATATAATGCAAAAAATTGATAACGCTATCAGTTATTGTGTCTGAGTTGAAATATGATGTGCTCTTTTAAAACAATCATAATGAATATGGTACTATTAATACAAAATTATCTCTTTGTTCTGCTTATTAACTTCTTATGGATGAACGGTTTCTGTTAGCTAGAATGCATGCAAACCAGCCCCTTATCTTCCTTTGGACTCCTGCCGTTACTGAGTGAAGTGCTAAGTTGCCTAATGGTTTCATAAAGAACAATCAACTGTCACCCCAGTGGAAATTGCATTGAGCAGATTTTGGGAAGGAGGGACAGTACATCTTTTTTTTTTAACAAAAGTGGAGTTTGCACATTCTCCCTGTGTCTGCGTGGGTTTCCTCTGGATTTCCTCAGATTAGTCAAGTAAAAACAATGACAAAAACTTGTATTTATATAGTCCCTTTAATATAGTAAAGCATTCCAAGTTGCTCCACAGGGGTATTATCAAACTGAATTTGATACCAATCCATTTAAGGTAATTTTAGGACTGATGACAAAAGGCTTGACGAAATATGCACCTGAAAGTGAGAAAGAGAGATGCAAAGGTTTTGGAGAGATTTCCAGAGCTTAGGGCTTGACAACCTGTAACATAATGGCCCAGTATATCCCACACTCTATCATTGCCATCAAGCCAGATGATCAACTGGGGTTCAATGGAGAATCTTGAATAGCCTGCACTTGAAAATGAAGTCACAACCTATCTAGTCCTACAACACAGGACTACATACATGTCAAACAGTGGAAACAACATGTTATAAGCAGAGCTGAAGAATCTGTACAACAAACACATCAGGTCAAAGCAGTGCAGTCCTGTCATCTTCACTTGTGAATGGTGGTCAGCAATTCTACAGATAGCCAGGGGAGGAGGTTCCATGAACATCCTCTGTTCTAATCCTGAAAGAAGCCTAATCGTTGGAGAAAATCTCCATTACAAAGGAGGAAGTGTTAGGTTTGTTAGAGAATATAAAGACTGACAAATCCCCAGGGCCTGATGGAATCTATCCAAGGCTGCTCAGGGAGGCGAGAAGTGAAATCGTTGGGTCTCTGACGCAAATCTTTGTCTCGTCACTGGACACGGGTGAGGTCCCAGAGGATTGGAGGATAGCCAATGTGGTCCCGTTATTTAAAAAGGGTAGGAAGGATAACCCGGGTAATTATAGGCCGGTGAGCTTGACGTCCGTGGTGGGGAAGTTGTTGGAGAAGATTCTTAAAGATAGGATGTATGCGCATTTAGAAAGGAATAAACTCATTAACGATAGTCAACATGGTTTTGTGAGAGGGAGGTCATGCCTCACTAACCTGGTGGTGTTTTTTGAAGAAGTGACCAAAATGGTTGACGAAGGAAGGGTCGTGGATGTTGTCTATATGGACTTTAGTAAAGCGTTTGACAAAGTCCCTCATGGTAGGCTAGTGAAAAAGGTTGGATCCCATGGGATAAAGGGGGAGGTGGCTAGATGGGTGGAGAACTGGCTTGGTCATAGAAGACAGAGGGTGGTAGTGGAAGGGTCTTTTTCCGGCTGGAGGCCTGTGACTAGTGGTGTACCGCAGGGCTCTGTATTGGGACCTCTGCTGTTTGTGATTTATATAAATGATCTGGAAGAAGGAGTAACTGGGGTGATCAGTAAGTTTGCGGACGACACAAAACTGGCAGGACTTGCAGACAATGAGGAACATAGTCAGAGGCTACAGAAGGATATAGATAGGCTGGAAATTTGGGCAAGGAAATGGCAGATGGAGTTCAATCCTGATAAATGCGAAGTGATGCATTTTGGTGGGAATAATGTAGGGAGGAGCTACACGATAAATGGAAGAACCATAAAGGGTGTAGAGACGCAGAGGGACCTGGGTGTGCAAGTCCACAGATCTTTGAAGGTGACGTCACAGGTGGAGAAGGTGGTGAAGAAGGCATATGGCATGCTTGCCTTTATAGGACGGGGCATAGAGTATAAAAGTTGGGGTCTGATGTTGCAGATGTATAGAACGTTGGTTCGGCCGCATTTGGAATACTGCGTCCAGTTCTGGTCGCCACACTACCAGAAGGACGTGGAGGCTTTGGAGAGAGTACAGAGGAGGTTTACCAGGATGTTGCCTGGTATGGAGGGGCTTGGTTATGAGGAGAGATTGGGGAAACTGGGGTTGTTCTCCTTGGAAAGACGGAGGATGAGGGGAGACTTAATAGAGGTGTATAAAATTATGAAAGGCATGGATAGGGTGAACGGTGGGAAGCTTTTCCCCGGGTCGGTGGTGAAATTCACGAGGGGTCATAGGTTCAAGGTGAAGGGGGGGAGGTTTAACACAGATATCAGAAGGACATATTTCACACAGAGGGTCGTGGGGGCCTGGAATGTGTTGCCGGGCAAGGTGGTGGAGGCGGACACACTGGGAACGTTTAAGACTTATCTAGACAGCTATATGAACGGAGTGGGAATGGAGGGATACAAAAGAGTTGTCTAGTTTGGACCAGGGAGCGGCGCGGGCTAATTGTTCCTTGTTTCTCGTTTTAAGGCTTCATTCTATGATCATCTTGCTGGTGCCAGTACAGAGCGAGACTGCGGATAGTTGGGAACCTGTCTCGGGGGCAAGGAATTCATATGGTGATCGTGGAAGTGGAAATGACTAGGGTTGGGAAGCATTTTCCGATCAGGGCCATTGTGATCTCCTGGACTCGTTTCGATCGCCTCAGGGGGTCGGAGAGGAATTTCCCAGATTTTTTTTTCCCCATATTGGCCCTGGGGTTTTTCACTCTGGGTTTTCGCCTCTCCCTGGAGATCACATGGTCTGGAATGGGGGGGTGGGGGTGAGTTAATAGGTGTAATGAACAAAGCATCGTAGCTGTGAGGGACAGCTCGGTGGATAGGATATTGGTATGTAGATAGGCTGGAAAATTGGGCGGGGATCCTGGATTCAGGATTCATTCCTGGACCGGGGAGCGGCGCGGGCTTGGAGGGCCGAAGGGCCTGTTCCTGTGCTGTATTGTTCTTTGTTCTTTGTTAAAGAAACCATCCCCTACGGACAAGCCCTCCGAATACACAGGATCTGCTCGGATGAGGAGGATCGCAACAGACACCTCCAGACGCTGAAAGATGCCCTCATAAGAACAAGATATGGCGCTCGACTCATCGATCGACAGCTCCGACGCGCCACAGCGAAAAACCGCATCGACCTCCTCAGAAGACAAACACGGGACACGGTGGACAGAGTACCCTTCGTCGTCCAGTACTTCCCCGGAGCGGAGAAGCTACAGCATCTCCTCCGGAGCCTACAACATGTCATTGATGAAGATGAACATCTCGCCAAGGCCATCCCCACACCCCCACTTTTTGCCTTCAAACAACCGCACAACCTCAAACAGACCATTGTCCGCAGCAAACTACCCAGCCTTCAGGAGAACAGTGACCACGACACCACACAACCCTGCCACAGCAACCTCTGCAAGACGTGCCGGATCATTGACACAGATGCCATCATCTCACGTGAGAACACCATCCACCAGGTACACGGTACATACTCTTGCAACTCAGCCAACGTTGTCTACCTGATACGCTTCAGGAAAGGATGTCCCGAGGCATGGTACATTGGGGAAACTATGCAGACGCTGCGACAACGGATGAATGAACACCGCTCGACAATCACCAGGCAAGACTGTTCTCTTCCTGTTGGGGAGCACTTCAGCGGTCACGTGCATTCGGCCTCTGATATTCGGGTAAGCGTTCTCCAAGGCGGCCTTCACGACACACGACGGCGCAGAGTCGCTGAGCAGAAACTGATAGCCAAGTTCCGCACACATGAGGACAGCCCTCAACCGGGATATTGGGTTCATGTCACACTATCTGTAACCCCCACAGCTTGTCTGGACTTGCAGAGTCTCACTGGCTGTCCTGTCTGGAGACAATACACATCTCTTTAACCTGTCTTAGTGCTCTCTCCACTTACATTGTTTGTACCTTAAAGACTTGATTTGCTGTAAGTATTCGCATTCCAACCATTATTCTGTAAATTGAGTCTGTGTCTTTATATGCCCTGTTTGTGAACAGAATTCCCACTCACCTGAAGAAGGAGCTTAAGGCTCCGAAAGCTTGTGTGGCTTTTGCTACCAAATAAACCTGTTGGGCTTTAACCTGGTATTGTTAAACTTCTTACTGTGCTAATCCTGAAAGCCAGTTCGTGAAGGATAAAATCAGAGCCAAACTTTGCACACTTCTATATTTATTTATGGATTTATATGTTGCAAGCATAAACCTCCAGTCCAACAACATTGTTTGAAATTGTGTCTGTTGAAGTAGGGTTGAAGTGAATCCCCAGTTTATGCCCACAACCTGCATACAATTAAACACAATTATTCTACATTATTATCCCATCCTCAACAATGAAGCCCAGCACTTCATTGCAAATTATTAGGCTGAAGAGTTCACAGCCATCTTCAAACAAGATGGATAGATGAACCATCCAGGCCTCCACCTGAACATCTAGATAACAAAGATACCTATGTCAGACTCCTATTTATCGACCACAGTTCAGTCTTCAACACCATTATTCCTACAAAACTCATCTCCAAACTCCATGGCCTGGGGCTCAGCTCCTCCCTCTGCGACTGGATCCTGAACTTCCTAACCCACAGACTGCAATCAGTAAGGATAGGCAACAACACCTCCTCCATGATCAGCCTCAACAGCGGTGCCTCATAAGGCTGTGTCCTCAGCCCCCTACTGTACTCCTTATACACCTATGATTGTGTGGCTAAATTCCGCTGCAACTCGATTTTCAGTTTTGCTGATGACACAACCAAAGTGAGTTGGATCTCAAACAATGATGAGTCGGATTACAGGAAAGGGATAGAGAATCTGGTGAACTGGTGTGATGACAAAAATCTCTCCCTCAATGTCAACAAAATGAAGAAGATAGTCATCGACTTCAGGAAGTGTAGTGTAGGACATGCCACATGTCTCCATCAATGGGGACAAAGTAGAAATGGTCGAGAGCTTCCAGTTTTTAGGTGTCCAGATCATCAACAATCTGTTCTGGTCCCTCCATGCCGATGCTATAGTTAAGAAAGAGCACCAACATCTCTACTTTCTCAGAAATCTAAGGAAATTTGGCATGTCCGCTATGACTCTCACCAACCTTTACAGATGCACCATAGAAAGCATTCTTTCTGGTTGTATCACAGCTTGGGATGGCTCCTACTCTGTCCAAGACCGCAAGAAACTACAAAAAGTTGTGAACGAAGCCCAGTCCAATCACTCAAACCAGCTTACCACTGATTGACACTTTCAACACTTCCCGCTGCCTCGGGAAAACAGCCACGCACCCCAGGCATACTCTCTTCCACCTTCTTCCATCGGGAAAGAGATACAAAGGTTTGAGGACACGTATCAACCGACTCAAGAACAGCTTCTTCCCTGCTGCCATCTGACATTTGAATGGACCAACCTCACATTAAGTTGATCTTTCTCTACACCCTGGCTCTGACTGTATCACTACATTCTGCACTCTCTCCTTTACTTCTCTATGTATGGTATGCTTTGTCTGTATAGCGTGCAAGAAACAATACTTTTCACTGTATACTAATACATCTGATAATAATAAATCAAATCCAATCAAATCAAATCAGGTCCCAACCATCAGAGAATACAATTTTCAGCTAATTTCGATTCACTGCATGTTATATCAAGAAAGATTGAGAACATTGGGTACAATAAATGCTATGAGCCTGAACACCACCCCAGCTATAGTGTGTTGAGGATTTCTGCTGTTGAACTAGCTTCACTTCCAGCTAAGCTGTTACAATGCAACTACAACATTGGCACCTAATCAACAAACTAGGGGATTGCCCAGATATGTCGGCCAAAATTCTCCAGCTGGCAGGATTCTCCGGTCCCGCAGGCAGCGCACCCCCACCCGTGGGTTTCCCGCCAGTGTGGGGGTGACGTCAATGGGAATTCCCACTGATAGTGGCGGGACCAGAAAATCCCGTTGCCAGCCAAACAACGTGCCATTTCCCACCGGCAGGAAACACGTGATTGGGAAGCGGGACAATCTCGCCCGTTCTGTCTGGAAAAAACAGGATTAGTCCAAACAGCCAATTAGCATCTCATCAACTTACTCTCAATCATCAGTAAAGCAATGGAACGTGTTGTTGACAGTGTTATCAAGTAACACTTACTTATCAATAACCTGCTTCCTGCTGCCCAGTTTGGATTCCATTCAGTCTGAGACCAATAGCCTCACCTCACCTCACCCTCACATATTTCACATTGCTGCAAGCCTCTCACCCACATCTCACAGTTCGCTATCCAACCTGCATAGCCACTTCACCCAAACATGTTTCACCACACTCACTGGCACACTTTTTTAGTGATTCTTTCCTGATTTCTAAAATCTGTCCAATTTTCAGGCTTACAGAATCTTCTCTGTGTGGTAAAGTCAAAGTTAAAATTTATTTATTAGTCACAAGTAGGCTTGCATTCACACTGTGATGAAGTTACTGTGAAAATCCCCTAGTCGCCACACTCTGGCGCCTGTTAGGGTACACTGAGGGAGAATTTAGCATGGTCAATCCACCTAACCTGCACATCTTTGGACTGTGGGAGGAAACCGGAGTACCCGGAGATAATACACACATACAGGGGGCGAGAATGTACAAACTCCACACAGACAGTGACCCAAGCCAGGAATCGAACCCAGGTCTCTGGTGCTGCGAGGCAGCTTTGCTAACCACTGTGCCACCGTGCTGCCCCGACACTTTTTTCTTTCAATTTGATCCTGTGCTTAACTTCCTTAATTAGCCATGGATGGTGCATCCTTCTCACAGAGCATTTCTTTCTTAATTGAATATATATTTGTTGGCAATTACAAAATGTCTGCTTTATAGTCTGCCACAGCTGCTCTGCTGTCCTATCTTTAACGGGTTTTTTTTGCCAGTTGGCTTTATCCAGCTTTGCCTTCATACCCTTGCAATTGTCTTCATTTGAGCTTCAGACACATGGGAGACAGGAACAAAGTGGTAATATCAGTTTATTGGTAATCTAGTGACCCTGGCTAATATTCTGGAGACATGAGATTAAATCAAAACATGCAACTGATGGAATTTAAATTCAACTAATAAAACTGGAGTTTGACGTATGATTGACTTGGCATAATTTGAAAGGAGCCCAAAGTTGGCTGAATAGAGTATGACCCAGATTCGTAGAGCTCGTGGTAATGTACAGCAGGATAAGACAGAAGAAAATGGAATGAAGAATGAGGAAGAAAAACAGAAGAAGGTAGAGGGAAGTATTTTCGCAAGCACAGGGTCTATTGAATACCCTTTCAAGCTGGAGTTGTAAAGCATCATGAAATACTGGGCAGAATTCTCCCGTTTTCAGACTAAGTGCCTACACTGGTGGGAAAACGGGAGTGTTTCCCATTGGTGTTGGCAGTATCTGTCAGGCTGGATTCACCCACCTGAAAGATACTAATGAGCGCATCTTGGGAAACCTGCTATCCAGCCCCGCTGTTCAGACATGGGGGTGCCATTTTTCACCCGATCGCTGTGCTTGGAGAAAGCTCCCCCCCCCCAAAATGGTGCCTCCCCAACCCCTCACCCCACTGACCAGGGGGGTTGGTGGCCTATGATTTGAGTGGTGGGGGGAAAGGAAGACCCTCTATTCTGAGGGAGTTGGTGGTGTTCCTCTAGACACTCGGGGTCCAGCAAGCCCTGTCCCCGCTTGTAATTAGCAACATCAAAGCCCACTGGTGTTGTTCCTGCTGAGTGCATTGTGGGCAGTTGGTGAATGGGCCATCAAATCCACTAATTGTGTTACGAATCGCGGGTTTGCATAATTATTGGGTTGCCACCCAGTCTGGGCAGGAACCCAATTGGGGCTGGCGAACGGATCGGGCGAATGCGGATTGTCTTGACACCTGTCGGGAATCCAGAATTTTGGCCAACACCCCATTCTGCTAGGCATCAGGATTCCAGTGGGCCGTCTGCCGAGATTGGAGAATCCTGCCCAGTGCATTTCTATCAGAATTCATCAGACATTTTCAATCATTTTTTCAATAAGTCCATAAGAACATCAGAAATCAGAGCCTTCAAACCTGCTCCACCATCAATAAGTTCATGGTTGATCTGGACATGGCCTCAACTCAACATTCCTGCTTCCACCCTTTTCTCCCACCCCACTATAATCAAAAATCAGGGATCAAAAATCTGGTTAACTGAACCCATTAACCAATTGAAATCCTACCTGTATTGCTGTTTCTATGTAACATGCTACAAAGATAATCCTGCACCTTTGGGTAGCTGACATTGTCTTGCAGGAATTGGGACATGTTTCTGGGAGCATGTTTGTATTTGAGGACATCTCAGAGATGTGGCAGTAGTTTGAATAGTTTGCAACATTCAAACACTTTGAACACCATTGCTTTGTGCATTGCGATACAGCAGTTATATCTATATTTCATGAAAAACTGAGTGATGTATAAACATTTACACCTACAGCAGCCATTTGAGTAGAATCAGACAAATGCCTGGTGCATTGAGGAAGTCCATATGCTGCAAATAAAATCATAATACGCAGATTGTTAAAATAATGAAATAGCTACTACATAACAACTCCAACAGTGGTACAAAATAGCTTTGTTAGTAGAATCACTTGGTCACTGTGATCAGTCAGGGTATGTTTTTTGTCCATCGTCGTCGATGAAGACCTCGACACCCTTAGTCATTATGAGGCTGGATGCGGTGTGTCCGAAGATGACTGATCAGGCCAATTCAGGCACGGAATGTCCTGGCACATATTGGGCAAACTTGTGCAGGCACTGTAGTTGTTGCGCTGGTGGCTCTGGACTTGCGCAGCTCGCGCTTAAGTTGTGCTTCAGCATTGCACCTTGCTTCGTAAGCTTGACAGTCCTTGTGGATGAGGCAGCGCCAGGTTGGGTGGTTTTGTGCCAGCGTTTCCCAGGTGGTCGTGTCAATGTCAAGCGACTTCAGGGAGGCCTTGAGTGTGTCTTTGTAACATTTCTTCTGCCCTCCATGCGAGCGTCTTCCAGCAGAGAGTTCCCCAAAAAGGAGCTGCTTGGGTATGCGCTCGTCTGGCATACGGATGACATGACCTGCCCACCGGGTCTGTGCTCACATCAGCAGTGTGTGGACTGATGGTAGACTTGCTCTAGAGAGAACTTCAGTGTCTGGTACTTTGTCTTGCCATCTGATGCGTAATATTCAGCAAAGACAAGTCATGTGGAAATGATTGAGCTGTCTTGCATGCCTTCGATACACAGTCCACGTTTCACAGGCATACAGGAGGGTAGTGAGTACCACGGCGCTGTAGACCTTCAGTTTTGTTGCTGGGCTGATTCCTCGATGTTCCCATACAGTGGAACGCAGTCTACCGAAAGCAGAACTTGCCTTTGCTATTCTGCAGTTAACTTCTATATCAATAGTCACTGCTCGGGAGAGAGTGCTGCCAAGATAAGTGAACTGGTCCACTGCCTGTAGTTTCTGCCTTTTGATTGTGATTATGGGTTCTGTGTACGGTTCATGAGGAGCAGGCTGGTGCATGACTTTGGTCTTTTTACAGTTGATGGTTAGTTGTCACAAGCCTTGGAAAATTTGTCCATACCGACTTGCATCTCTGGCTCTGAGCCTGTATACAGGGCACAGTCATCAGCAAAGAGGAAGTCTCTCAGAACAATTTCCTTCACTTTGGTAATAGCTTGAAGTCTCCTCAGGTTGAAGAGCTTCCCATCCACTCTGTATTGAAGGCTGATTCCAGCAACACTGTCCTGGAAGGCATCATTCAGCATGGCAGTAAACATCATGCTGAACAGTGTGGGTGCGAGCACACAACCCTGTTTGACACCATTGGTGACTGGGAATGCCTCAGAGGATTCTCTGCCGTCCAGTACTCTGGCCATCTTGCCATCATGGAACTGGCGTACCATCTGAATGAATTTGGGGGGGGCAGCCAAACTTTGACATGATCCTCCACAGGCCTTGTCGGCTGACAGTGTCGAAGGCTTTTACACCTACAGCAGCCATTTGAGTAGAATCAGACAAATGCCTGATGCATTGAGGAAGTCCATATGCTACAAATAAAATCATAATACGCAGATTGTTAAAATAATGAAATACCTGCTACATAATAACTCCAACAGTGGTACAAAATAGCTTAGTTAGTAGAATCACTTGGTCACTGTGATCAGTCAGGGTATAAATACCAGCTGGACAGCTTCTTTAACTTTAAGGTCTAGATATGTGGTGTCTCAGGGAAAACAACTTATTTGCCTGAAGCAGTTACAAACAAGTTATTTTTCTGCCCTCTGTTTTGTGCTTATACACACCATGGTAAAAATTGAACCCAACTGTGCTTTGTATCCACGGCCAGCTGATACCACATAAATCCTATCCAAAGGATTGCAACCTATTTTCACAAACACCTCCTCACTTCCAATACAGCACTGATTTCAGTGAGCATTTCCTGCCTCTCAAATCCACTGTCTGTCTGCGCTCAGCATGCTACGTTCAGTCACCAAAAAGATTTAGGGCAATTTTGTGCCGCAGGCAGATTCATTCTCTGCGCTTAAACACAGCAGTCAGCCTGCACCTCAAGCTGAGATCCTGCAAGCCCCCCTCTAATAAGGCTTACTGATAACTTCAGCAAGCGTGTTTATACCAGTTATAAAAATTGTTATCTAATTGCCATTTAAATAGAATCCTTTCAGCATCTCAAAAACATCCTGTTTGAGTCATTAATGCAGAGGCCACCTATCAAGTGAAATGTAACTTGTGTATAGTCAGGCTAGCAGGAATCCTCAGTACAATTTACTTTGGCCACCCATGATTTACGAATGATGGCAGATAGATTCCAAGACCTTTTTATGTTGTGCCCAATCTATAATAGTTTCTGATGGGAAATTACAGCCACTTCTAAAGTTGTTTTCACGAACCAACAATTTTAAAGCCGATGTATTTTGACTTTTTGGGAACAATTAATAGCTAGATTGTTATGAATAAAGCATAGAATCATAGAAGCCATTCAGCCTATCATGCCTGTGCCAGCTCTTTGAAAGAGCTTACTTCTATTTGTCTATTCTTTCTCCATGCATTTCCATTCAATTATTAATTCAATTCTCTTCATATTTTTGAAATAGCTTCCACCATCCTTTCAAACAGTACATTCCCAATCATAACAACTCATCATGACTTTTTTCCTTATGTTGCTTCTAATTATTTTGCTGATTATCTTAGTTCCATTTCCTTTCATCACCAACCCTTCACCACTGGAAATAGCTTTTTCTTATTTACTTTATCAAAAGGATTTATAATAGAAAAGTTTGAGATCCAAACTCCCCTCAACCACCTCTGCAGCTAAAAACTGAAAAACTCCAATTTCTTCAGACAAGAAGTTAAAATATGCACCCATTTCAGGAGAACAGTTATATAGTGACATTGTCTTTTTTTTACTCCTTTTAAAGGCCATCCCTCATTTATTCAATTTTGATGTGGGGATGGATAGGAGTCAGAAACACTGCAGCATGATGATTCAATTGATGATTCAATGTTTTTAAGGCAAGGATAGATACATTTTTGAACAGTAAAGGAATTAAGGGTTATGGTGAGCGGGCGGGTAAATGGAGCTGAGTCCACAAAAAGATCAGCCATGATCTTATTGAATGGCGGAGCAGGCTCGAAGGGCCAGATGGCCTACTCCTGCTCCTAGTTCTTATGTTCTTATGTTCTTAATTTGAAGGGCGCAATCTTACCGGCCTTTCAAGCCACGCTCCCGTTATAGCGAGGTCGGAGAATTTGGTGCCCAGCCAAATCTCCATTCACTGCAGCAGGATGGGAATATCCCACTGGCATGAACGGTCATAACATTCCACCCCAAATATCTTGTGCAATATGATGACCAAAAAAGCAAGAAAAGAAATTGTTATTCATTTTAAAGATGGTTCGGGGGGGAGGAGTGGGTCAGGGTGTTGACTGATGGAGGCATGTTGGCTAGGACAATGGGAGAACTTAATACTCTTTGTCAATATGAAATATTCACCGCACACTTTCAACCTTGTCCGCAGCTGGGTTTCTCCGGTGCCGCTGCAGTGAATGGAGTTTTGGCTGAGCGCCAAATTCTCCATTCTCACGGGCAGGGCGAACTGAATCGGAGAATCCCACCCATTATATTTTGAGTTAAATCACTGTCCAAATATTTTGTTCGAAGTATAAGATGTCAAGCAGTGAACCCTCGTGCAATATTGGAACTGCACAGCATCAGAGGTACATTGCTGAAATTCTGGTATCGGGCTTAAATCCACAAACTTTGACTCAGAGGTAAGGGTGCTATTATTGAGCCCATCTAGCACTGGATAATTACTCAGTACTGCTATCACATTTGAGTGGCGTAGACAGAATATTGGCCAATAACATGACATCATTGCAAACTAAAGAAAGCTGGAGAACATGAAGATTATGAGATAACTTTACTCAGTAAAATATTTCTAATAAACAGAAACAATATAACTTTTATGCATTTTTTAGGGCCACACCAACCCAAGCTACTTTGGCTTCTGTTACAGACAGTAATGCCCTTTTCTGGATCTCCCATTGCCATGATCAGTTATGTAAGGAACGAGAGGGTAAACAGCACAACTTCTGCAGTGGTGGAAAAAAGGAAGCAACTACTAAAAACAACGAGCACTAACATTTTCTGTGTTATTCCCTGAAGTGAGTTAATTTAAAGGCATCATTCACTATTGAGAAACAAGCTTGTTGTACGATTATTCATTTTAGAAGAAGTTTTGCAATGGGCTGACTTACCAGTCTATTTTAATATAGAACACATGCTAGGATTAAAAAAACAATATCCTCTGGTAGATGCTTTTGAAATAGTAAAACAAAATTCGAAATGACGGGATTCATACAATCCACTACGAAGCATCTATTTCGTAAATAGCTATCAGGCACAATAAATAGCACCTAACTAGCATTTGAACCTACCGACAGCAATTAAGCATCAATACTGGAGTTTTATTTGAAGGCATATCAATATGACAGCACATTATGTGCATGTACTTAAACAGAGTCAATAATACTGGATGTCTCATATCTCTGGTACAACTTATACAACATGGGCTGAATTTTCCCAGTCCTTTGGAGCTGGGTTGGCAGACAGGAAAGCTGGCAATATGGTGGGGGAAGGTAGCAAGAGGGGAGCCAGATATCCTCTCACCATCATGACATATTGCCAGGGGTAGAAGCCTCAGGAATGCACCAGTCTGCCAGGTGACCAACTGAGGCAATGAATTCCCAACTAATGGCCATCACCCACTGTGTCAGTATTTTGTCCATGTTTGGAGAGTCCTCCTCCACTTCATGAGGAAACCACCCAGTGAACCAGGTGAAGGGGTTTTCCTTGGGCCAAGGGCTGCTCCCATGCTCAAAGCAATGCCGCCAGCATAGCTCCCCACCCCCCATCATTGGAGCCTGCCTGCTTGGTAACTCCTTTAAAGGATCTCTTCACTCATCATCAAGGCCGTCTCAGCATTTAGACCCTTCTCCTTCATGCAGCCTCAGTAGATGCCATCGTTTGTGATGATGGTGCTGCCAAGGCTGCTGAGCTGCTAGCCATCTGATTGGACTGGCAAATCTTGCGGCGTGGGGTGGAGTGTGGAATTCCATCTTAAATTAACAGGCCCTTGCTGGCAAAATGCTGGTCCAGTGACTCCATGCCCACCCAGAATGAGGGATTGGGGGAGGGTTTGCGAGGGCTGGTTCCTGCTCCTGCTTTTGGCCCCAATCACCAGACCAGATCCCTTGTGAAAAATTCACCCCGATATTTCTGTATATCAAATTTACAAAATCATTCATTTGGTTCCCATAAATCATTCAAAAACATCAAACTTTTTCATTGTGAACGCTGATCTAATTGTGTTTTATAAAGGGTAGAGGTAAAGGAAAATTGGATATTCAAGCTACATGGATGCAGTAACTAGCCCATTAGAAACGGGTTGGAAAAACTGGAAAAATAGTGGTGAGATGCATTGGTAGGGGTGTCCTATATCTTTCCATAACCACGGGATATTACCAGAAACAGAAGTGGCCAATTAAGCCAGTTAGATGCCTAACCAAGGGCCATTTCGCTCCATCAGCAATTTACTAGCATCAGGAAGTACTGCCACTGCCTGGGGATGGTAAATGCTGACAGCCTTCCAATAGGTTCATGGTGAGCAAAGGTCCCTCCTATATGGCCCATAAGGGACTCCCTGGCAGCAATGACCGCCTACCCCAGCAGCTGCATTGCCACTTATGAAGGTTGTAACACCCCCTCCCCCCCAACAACCCCCAACCATCTAATACCCACCCCACTCTGCACTTAAATTGGCAGGGCCTGCCTGTCTGACCCATCACAATAGTTTAAACAATTTCAAAAGTATCTATTCATGTAGATGCCCTCAACCTCTTCCTGCAGCATTTGGAATGGTCAGCTCTATGGGTGGTGCTTTCTTGTAAATAGTCTTCACTGGTAAAATGGATGCCAGGCTCCCGTTAACAGTCCGTGCTGTCAAATTCTGCTTTCAGTCCTGATGGTGGGACTATTTACTTCTTGAGTAAATTCAGACCACAGCATCTGTCACAGAAATCACTTTCCCTTTATGATGAAAGATGTGGTGAAAATATCTGTCAGACATGAAGGTATGAAACGATGCATCATATCTCCCTGGCAATGATACAAAGATAGTTTGTTATATCATCGGTGAGGCTACATCGAGAGATCAAATGGTTCTCCTAATCTAACTGATGGAATCCGATAAGCTGGTTTCCAATTAACCATGAAGGCACTCTGTTTCATTTTAACTATTTCACTGTTCAGCACCCAATTTAACCATTGAATGTATAAGCTGTAGGAGGCATGTTATTTAATGTAATTGAACATAATCTAATCATACTGATATTTAGTTACAGAGTTCAATTATCCAACTGTGAGTGTGTGTGTTTTTGACCTGGTCTTTGTCATGGAGCAGTTTGATGACTTAACTGGGGATTTTACCAAGTTAATAGTCTCAGAAAACAAATGAGTTAAGTATTTTACAGATTTACTCAATTATCGTCATCTTAAAAGCCAGTCAAATGGTTGAACATTATCATTTGTCGCAGGGTTTCTTCCAACTAATGAGCCACTGATAAGAGACAGAGGTAATAATTGGCAGCATTCATGATATATTTTGTAAACTACATACAATTATAATCTAGAGAATGAGGGAAATTAGTGGATGCAGTCTATTTGCATTTTCAAAGCAAGTTGATAAAATTCCTTCTGGGGTCCAGAAAGGAAAACTAAAGTTCAAGCAATAGTTAACAAAATGTTTGGACAATTGAGACCTTACTTATTAGCAATAAGCAGAGGGTGGTTTTCCATGAAAAACAACCATGGAGTTCCAGAGCAATCTATTCTCGTACTTCTGCTGTTTATAATATTTGTGAATTGTATGGAATAGGGTGTCTTTAAGTTAGCATTAAATTTGTTGATAATGTAAAATTATATGGATACATGAAAGGACATTGAATGTACCCTTTTGAAAGAATCTAGAGGTCAAAGAGCAGACTTGGTGATGAAGGGAGAAATCATTTTAACAATTTAAAATGATTTAACAATTCATTTTTGAACAATTCATTTGTGGCGTCACTGGTTAGCCCAGCATTTATTGCCCATCACTAACTGCCCTTGAAAATCTGGTGGTGTGTTGCCTTCTTGAACCCTATGGTGTTGGTACACCCATAGTGTTGTTAGGGAGGGAGTTCCAAGATAATGATAAATAAACAAATAGTGGAGACTTTATGGGTAAAACTTTAAAAAATACAGTAAAACATTTAAGATTAATAGGAGTTGTGTATCGGCCCCTCATGAAATTTGCGAAGTGGTAGATTGCATAATACAGAGATTAGGCAAGCATACAGCTGTTGGAGTGAAGTCAAAGTAAAGGACACAAAATGGTTACCTGGCACAAAATGGACTCTGGGAAAGGACATTAAGAGTCACTGACTTTGGGCACAGACATTACATAAAGAGTTAAAACCTGTAGTGTTTAAATTACTGCAGGAAACAGGTCAGACCTTGAGGCACCTTAAATTTGAGATAAAAGCAGACCCAAAACAATGAGTTTGATAACGAGATCAGCCACTGATGGGGTACATAAATGCATAAATGTATATAACAAGATCAACCATTGATAGGGGACATAACTGCATAAATGTATCTACTCTATGTACAATGATGTGATAACTGTCGATGTCCGTACTTGTCTACTCAACTTGTAATGATGTGCTAACAGCTAATGTCCATACTGTCTATTATCTAACAATGTATAAAAGATGCTCAACTACCATTGTGTAGTTGAGAAGGTGACTGCCTGTACTGCGGAGTGCCAGCGCTTCTCCCAAAGCTTTGTCCAAATAAAACTGTTTGTTGAACCTCCAAGTCTGACTCCAAAGTGGTGACTTTCCCACAACACAGCAATGGCAGGATTTTAACTTTCACATGGATTGAGATACACAGATTAGATCATATTAGGAAGGTCGTGATTTTCTTAAGTGTGTCCAAGATGGTTTTCTGCAACAATAAGTTTTAAAGTTAACAAGGGAACAGGGCACATTAGATACAGTAATAATTAATGAACCAAATTTATTTAAGAGTCTACCAGTGTGTTTATCATTGATCGATTGGCAATCATATAATCAAGTTGAATGTGTTGAAAGGAAGGAATATGGAGCAGCTGCTAAACTTTAGATTCAAGCAAGGCTGAATTTAATGGGATGAGCCTGTCCACAGCATACTGGTGAATCTGTCATTGGGTAAATTGACAGAAAGTCAGCGAGAAGTTGTTCAAAAACTAATTTCAAGTGATGCAAAACCGGTTTATGTCTTTAAGGTGCAAGAACTCTACTTGCTAAAAATAGATAGCAACTAAAGAGGTGAGAGACAATCCAGAGTTAAAAGAAAAATCAAGCACAAATTCACAAAGAAACTGGTAACTGTGAAAGATAAAACAAAGCAACAAAAGATAACAAAATAGACAGAGGGAAATTCGAGAGATTTGCGTGCAAGTGGGATATTAAATTACCTTAAAAATGACATTGGGATGAGGATCCTAACATCTGCTTTAACCTTCAATTCTGGATTTCCCAGCTAGGGCAGTTGTTTCCTGACCTGTCAGCAACTTGCCAGTGTCACCAAGGTGAGTGCATAGCAGGAAGAGCCTTTTCAGTGAAAGTGACAAGTTGGGAAGGCTTTGGTTAGTGAAAGTGAAGAGCTCAACCCTTGGGCATTGAGAGTTTGCTGTTCAAAACATGTCTTCCTTCAGAGAGTGATATCACTGCGCGACAGGTGATGGCCAACTCCTTGAATGTCAGCGCATTTGATTAGCACTTCAATCACCTTCAGCTGCACTTCTCTGCTGCCTATCTTAAACAGTGCATGTGAGCACCACTGCCAAAACCTCCAGTATCAAAAGAAACATCACCACCAGCTGTCTTCCCTCAACTATCTGCACTCCAAAGGTCAGAAAGGATGGGCAAAAAGGCCCGAATGGCAGGAAGTGAGGTCATAAATATAGGGTCCACGAGCAGAGCATCACCTGAGCATCAGTGCCTCAAGACATTTAGGATCTCATGGCTGATTAGGCAGCTTAGAACTAGGGAAACAATCTAGAAATTAGATCCAAGCCTTTCAGGAGTGAGGTGCGGGAACACTTTTGCACACAAAATGGTGGTAGAAGTCTGTACCCATTTTGGCAAACAGCAATTGATGCAAGCTCAATTGTTAATTTTCATTCAGAGATTGTTAGATTTAATCATCCAAAAATACTGAAGGATAGGGAGGAAAGGTGGGTTAGGTCATTAATCAGCCACAATCTGATGATTGCAGAGAGAACAGACTCAAGGGACTAAATGGCAGTGTCCTATTTCTATTTTTCGCAAGAGAAAATAGCAGAGGCTCCAACTTCAATTTTCAAATCTTACTTGTAGAATTCTTTGATCACTTTAAATATCTTGATTAGAGCATCCCACAATCTTTTAAATTCAAGAGAATACAAGCCAAATGGTGAATCAGCTCTGTACCAATTGCCCAGGTCAATGTATCTTTCTCAAAACTGAGTGAAGTACCCAAGATGGGGTCTAAACACCGCTCTTTATATCGGGCCATTATTTCTTTTTGAATTCCAACACCATTCATATCAAGGCCAAAGTCCCACTTAGTCTTTTTGGCTATGTTTTGTATCTGTGGAGTAACTTTCAGTGATTCGTGGACACCTAAAACTTCTCCAAAGTTCCTAGTGTATCCATTAATAAAATATTCCAATCTGACTTTCTCAAATCCAAATGAGAAGCCAATACTCTGTCCCTCACTGAACTCCATCTTCTGTTGTTTAACCTACTTCCTTTGTCTGTTTACTTTTTAATTTTCCTCTTTTCCCATTCACACAGCTTACAGTTCTCCTAACTTTTGTTTACAAAGGACAAATTGAATGTGAAAAAAAATCAAGATTATGGGAAGACATCAAGTTACTGGCATGAATTTGGATTGTTCAAGTAAATGACAACCTCAAATTTGATGGGTCAAATAGCTACCATCTATGGTGTAGATGCATATAATTCTATGACTATTTTCCCCACAATAGCCTGATTAGGTAGAACAATTCTGAGATAAATGGCTCTGAGTAAGCTATTTTCGAAATGGTGATTCTCACTACAGGAAAGAAGATCAACTTAGCATCAATAACAATGTGTGCAGCTCATTCAACATATTTAGGGTGAATTCCAGAGAACCTTGAAATAAATTAAGAATCTCAAATGGTACATATTGGCATGAAGAGACACAGATTATCTCATATAAATTAGTACGTAAGCTTTTACTTGACCTTGAATGGTGTATTATTGCTGCACCAGACTGTGGGATCAGTTCTCCCAATACCATTTCTCTCCATATGTCCTATAAATTCCTCTATTTGCTTTGTGAAAGAAAAAATGCTGATATAAATGGGAAACTTTTCCTTATACTTAAGCTGACTTGTGTTGCTCAAATAGTAGCAAATGTTGCAAATATCTGTCTCCACCTTATATATTCTGGAGTTTGGTGATCAATACTTTATAATTTCCCATCTCTTCCTACATACATCATATCAGCCCACAGTGTTGCACATTCTACTTAGTCATGTTTTCCATTGGATGCCTCTAGATCAATTAATGTCAATTATTTTAGAGAATAATAACTTCAACTATTTTCCCCGTATCTCATGAATAATCGACCCGCACTATGTAATCTTCTTGTCATAATCAGCCTTATAAGTTCTCTCTTTTCTTGTTGTAGTTCAAAGATCCTGCCATTAGTCATTGTTCTTGTCTTAATAATGTTCAGCATGTGTCTTTATTATTGTATCTTAATTGTTCCCAGAAATCCTCTTACTTCAGTGTAGTGGGTCCAATTTTCACATTAGATATTGAGGATAAGAACAAAGCATTATATTTCCAATCATCATTTGATGCATGGTTATGACAAAGTTTCTTCATGGTGTTCAACTCCTTTTTTGCAATTAATAAGCCATTTAACCAGTTTTTCAGCCATCAATAGAGATGCTAAGTAAATATTTTTATCTACCTGCTCAATTCATTGTACTTACTTGAAGGTCAATATTTAGAAAATTACCATTGCCATCATCATTCTTCGCTTTTATGTTTAATCAATGTTTCAAATTTATTTGATATATATTCATCTTCACAAAAATCTCTTGGAATCTCATTTTCACTGCAATCATTGCTGTATTTTTGATGTGGCTCAGTTTGGCTATCAACTTTGCATTATTCATTGATAGAGATGAAAGACTGGCTCTTGGGATTACTTCAACATTTCTGAGTGGTACTTTGGAGAACCTTGGAATAGAGGTGACCTCTTTCTGAGACTATTCGAGTTATATCATTATCCTTGGATACATATTTCCCAAATGCCTCATTCTAATCAGCATATTGTACATTTTTCGATCGAAAAATACCTTAAGTAGGATTGATCAAAACTTTCTTTGACCCTTCAGCACCCCACTGATGCACGACCAAGTGCTCACTATCTCAGTGCTAGCAGGTAAGTGTGGGTGGGCTGAAAGGAGGAAGATGGATAAAGGGGACTTAGAAGAGGGGACTTGGCTCAGCACTCATTGGCTGCAATTTTACCAGCTCATCCCACCCATCGATGGTCGGAGCAAGACAGTAAAATCGTGCGAGAGCCGTGAAATCAGGATCATGCCCGGTTTCTCGGCTCTCGCGATCTTACCGGCACAGGATATCCATCGTGATCAGCCTCTCACCCATTTCCAGTGAGAGGCTGACTGCAACAGCAGAGGCCTGATAGGTCTCTCTCTGTCAGGCGTCTGCTGTTGCAATTATGCATCTGCTGTTTGATCCGCTGGCTGGCGAGTTAAGCCCCACCCACTGCCTCTAGTGGCTAGAAACAATCTAGCCCATTTTTTCATGCGTTAAGTGCATAAGATTGGAAGTAAAGACTCGCCCATGAATTGGATCTGAAACTCTCCCATTTTCATGCTAGCTGGACACTTAGGGGCAGATTTTCCCATTCCGCCCACCACGGGAATCAGAGTAGGTGAGAGGCAGACCATGGAAAGGTCCATTGACCTCGGGTGGGATTTCCAGTTTTGGGGCGAGCATGGCTGGAAAATCCCGCTCTGAGAATTTTTCTCGTAAAATCACTCCCATTGACCCCGTCCTCCCACCCTCAGTCAATGCGCAACAAGATTCCATGTCTCCCAATTGTAGAATCTGCCCTGCAGTGCAGGATGGGGCAGCCTTTGGTGGTGTCCTTACGGGCTTCAACAAAGAGAGAAATTTGGCTAAGAGCACCTGAAGAGTCAAAGCAGGAAAATGAATAGTCTGCCATTGGCACTGCTGAAATCACAGGGTGGTACCATGTAGGAACATCAGAAAAAAAAGAAAGTGACATGATGTAGTTGTACAAAGATATACACATGGGCATTGAGCACAATGTTTGATTGTTAAGTTTCAGTTCATTTTTTTGAGTTTGCACTATTTTCCCATATTGCTCATTTATGCTTATAGTCAGGCAAGTGACTTTTGTGCTTGTGATGAACACTTGAGGCTGAGCAATGTCTGTGAGAGGGATGCTTTGTTGATTGTAGCACTGCTTTGTGGCGGAGGAAGGGAAGGGTGCCAACCGGTACAAATGTGGCTTCCAGATGGGCGCAACCTGAGGACATCCCAAGAGTCCTGGACAGCAATGTACACCTCTGGTGGTGGCATGGCCACACCACGTAGTTCTTCATCCTTTTTCCTCAGCCTCCAATTTCTTCTCTCTGGTTGACAGACTGCAATATCCTGCAGATTTCTCCTGCAGATTTGTGGAAGGCACCAATGGTAATGAAATTAAAGGTGGCAATCAATTTGAATGCGACTGGCAAAGCACGGTTACCAAGTCCAATTGGCATCTTCCCAGAGTCCGCTAATGCTTGTGATGACCTGACAAGTTACCTTCCTGAGGCACTGATATTTAGACATGTCAAGGAAGCTGATCATCTACCGATGAACCCTGTATTGGAAGTATTACCTCCTGTGAACTGCACCTCTGTGAGCATCCCTCGCTCCTTGGAGCAGAAGGTTGGTGGGGAGAAGTTTGCTACTGTTTCTGTTGTTGTTGCTTGTGCTGTTGCTGCTGCTTAACCTGGTCCTCATCTGAAATAAAACAACATAAGGGACACCAAAGCTGATCTGATGCATGAGGGATGGAAAGTGGAAACCAGGCACTCAAACATCCAAAGTAGCGAAAGTGCCTCCATTGTAGTGAAAGCATAGTCTCAGCACAAATACTATGAGCCAAAGCTTTTCATTCAGGCAAGCTGGCAGCTTTGAGGTCCTTGTATGTATGAGAATTTCTGCCTGACATTTGTTCTTCTTTATCTTCCTCTACTTTTGGCTTCTCCCAGATTACTTGGGGTCACCATAATGCTGCTTGATCACCCTTCTCTATTGTCTCCTGTCAGTCATCCATCCTTCTTCCAATCCCATTGTGTTTAAGTCTCTAATCACCACATCTTTCCATCTGGTCTTCTAGGTCTTCCTCTTCCTGGCAGTCCCAACTTCGTCACTCACCTCACCACACTTCCTTGCTCTCTTTGCAACAGATGACCATACCATTTCAATCTCTTTTTTTTGCCTGAAATCTCTTCATTCCCCCTCAATCCTCACAGTGCTCTCACCTCGCTTTTTCTGGCAAGATCCAGGAAACATGGCAAACCAATGCACCTCCAGCTAAAGTTAAAAAAACACTATTAAGTGACTGTTAATGAGCTATTAACGTATTAAATTGGCAACCCAATTCTCCTGAAAAGGATGTTTGTATGCAGCTGAATGCACTGCAGTTAAATACAGAAACCAACTTCCTGATATGTTGTTGATTTTAGTGCTGTTAATTGCTCATTCTTTCCCAAACTTGAATGTGAGGTTGGCTGGCATTTATTAGTTAAAACTGTCCCGTCCCATTGTGTGCCTTCAGGAGGGACATTGAAAGGTTATCAAACATCTGGGGCGGGATTTTAACAGCTCCGAAAACGTAAGATCTCACCCGAGGTCAATGGACCTTTCCATGCTCCACCCCCGACCCGCCCTGATTCCTGGTATGGGTGAGGCGGTAAAATTCCAGCTCTGTTATTTTTGGGTCTATAACCTTGGGCACAATACCTGAACAGGCGCAATAGTTAGCACTGCCAGGCACCCAGGTTCAATTCCAGTCTCGGGTCACTGTCTGTGTGGAGTTTGCACATTCTCCCCTGATCAGTGTGGGTTTCCTTCAGGTGTTCCGGTTTCCTCCCACAGTCCAAAGATGTGCGGTTTAGGTTGATGGGCCATGCTAAATTGACCTTAGTGTCAAGAGGATTAGCAGGGTAAATATGTGGGGTTATGGGGATAGGGTCTGGGTGGGATTGTGGTCAGTGCAGACTCGATGGGCTGAATGGCCTCCTTCGGCACTGTAGGGATTCTATGATTCTATTCTATGCAGATCGTAGTTTAAGTTCAAGTTCATTTCTTAGTGTCAGAAGTAGGCTTACATTAACACTGCAATGAAGTTGCTGTGAAAGTCCCCTAGTCACCACACTCCGGCGCCTGTTCAGGTACACAGAATTTAGCATGGCCAATGCCCCTAACCAGCATGTCTTTCGGACTGTGGGAGGAAACTGGAGCACCAGAGGAAACCCATGCAGACACAGGGGGAACATGCAGACTCCACACAGACAGTGACCCAAGCCGAGAATCAAACCCAGGTCCCTGGCGCTGTGAGGCAGCAGTACTAACCAATGTGACACCGTGCTGCCCACAGAGAAATGCACATCATTTTCCAAGAGAGATTTAGAATAACAGAATTGAACAAAAGCCAAGATTTTGAAGTAATACGAGAACAGTATAGTCCCACATATTTATCAAGATCAATATGGTTGATCTGGGACAATAAGATTGCAGTTTTATTTCTGCTTTGCCTGATGATATTATAACAACAAAACAGAGTAGATCTTATGAAGGCTTGCTGCCTTTTACTACCTTATTCTCCAGCCAGAAATCACCTCAATATCTCGAGGTAGATACAAATAATTTTAAAATAATGGGGGTATTTTAAACTTTTAAGCCAAAGATAAATTGGGTAAGATTGTACATAGAACACCCAGAAGGAGGAACTTTCCCACGTGCTGTGGAGATTTAATCAGGGTGGTGGGGGTCCATTCCAGGTCAGAGGGTTTCCAAGGCTTTAGTGGGGGAGTGTGATTGGGATGGTCAGAGGCCTTAGACGAGGTGGGGGAGGGTTGGAAACCTCGGGGTGAGGGTTAGTGGATTGGGGGCCTTGCTAGAGGGAGGCAGAGGTCTTGGGTGGGAGAGAATTGAAGGCTATGGGGTGGACAATTCATAGGCTGTGTTATGGTAGGGGTTGAGGAATCAGAAGCTGAAGGCATTGGGGCAATGATTGGATGTTGAGGGCCTTGGAGGGGGTAATAGAGGGAGATTAGAGATATTGAGGGAGAGGTTATCTAATAAGGAGGAGGGTGTGCCAAAACTGGGGAAAAACTAGTCGTCCAGAGTGTAATTTAAAACGGCACATAAATATGAGGCTCATAGCCTCAGCATGAAATTGAAATTGCCTCTTGGGTGCACATTTGTAGCCTACCTCACGTCCTGCCTCCAGTAAAACCCAAAGTGGTTGGACATGTATTGGAATTGCAATTCAGCTTCTTAACACTTTAATCTTCCAAGTACCAAACCTACCTATTTTATTGGGGTTGAAATTCTGCCCAATGAAAGTGTAGATTGAGGAAGCTATAAAATGGTGGCAATGCGGCAATTGATTCTGCCTTCCCATAGGAATGCAAGAAACATCATGAAGTTGGTAAGGTCAAAATATTTAACATAATCTTCCATTTTGAAAATGTAACAATTTAAATACACTAAGGGATTACACTTGTTTTGTAATGAACACAGTATTTAATTTAAGTGCACATCTATTTTAATTTATATATTGTCAATACTAAAAGGTCAACATTGGAATTTTTCATGATCAATAATTGTGACAGTAATTGATGTCCTGAATATCCATGATGGTTTTTCATGTAAATGTGAACCGACAGTAATGTTCTACTGAGTACTATTATCTCAGATGCAGGATGCTGGATATTATGAAGATAGATAGCTGTTTTTACACACATCTGTAGTTTCTTTGTAAGCTGGTTAATGGAAACAAGTTCATCTGGTAGATGAAACAAATATCTCAGTCAAATAAATTACCTTCCTTCTTACTTCCTTCCGATCTCCTGAGTTGGAACAGAATAGGTGAATTTTGAGCACTACAAGAGGTCTTAGTTGCAAGCTGGTCAGAATTAATTTCTGGACTAACATTAGGAACCGTTTCTTCACACAGAATAGTGATCCATTTGGGAGACGGCACCTTGAATTATGAGCCAAGTAGTAATATATCTGGAATAGCTTGCACTCCTTAGGGAACATCAAGGCACTCCAGGGTTGAATAGTAACAAAGGTATTTATTGGTAAAGTGAAATTAGGTACAGGGCATGTGCAGCCCATGGCTACTTTGGGGCAGAGCCCAGTTCTTACATGATTACTACATGGCTGCTCGATGATTCTGCCCGAGAAAGAACTCCACCCCCTAGGGCAATCACCCGCTTTCTGTTCCCATTGGTCCCTCAAGCTAGGTGACCCTCTTCGGCTGTGCTATCTTAAAGAGACAGGCACCACAATCATCACAATCATGAAATGGAGCTCAAATGAGGAATGCTATTCGACCCAAAATACAAGGGCTGTACCTCACCTGGCAGCAGCTGGCAAAAGTCTAATGACCCTCAGCTGCTAATATCTTGAAATGGGGACTGCCGAGTAGGATTGTCACACAATCTTGCCAGTTTCCTGTCAGGAGATGACATTGCCTCTTCTGTGCTGCGAATCACGCGAGAGGAATAGAAACATGAGGTAGTATCCATGGTAAAAATCCATTGATTGGCAGCCTATCCACCAACATAAACATTCACCATCTCCACCACCGACACACAGTGGCAGCAGTGTGTAGATACACGGCAGCAACTCACCATGCTTCCTTCAAACTCACGACTTCTACTACTTGGATGGGAACACCACCATCTGTACATTTCCCTTCAAGTCACACATCATCCTAACTATATCATTGTTCTTTCACTGTCGCTGGGCCAAAATCCTGGAACTGCCTCGCTAACAGCACTGTAGGTGTACCCTCACCACGTGGACTGCAGCGGTTCAAAAAGGCACATTCTCAAGGGCAAGTTGGGATGGGCAATGAATCCAGATCTAACCAGTGATGCCTACATCCTGTGAATGAATATGGAAAAGAAAATAATCCAAACCAGGAGGAGTCCACACCTTCAGGAGGGGATAGGAAGCAGAGATACTTAGCAAAAAAAATAACCGAAATGGGTTAAAACACAAACACTAATTCCCAATGATATGACAGATCTATTATCATCTTAGCATGCATTTCTTTGCTACCTTCAGGAACTAATATTGAAAGCCTAAAGTGCTGTGAAATGTTCTCTATAGTATAAATAGAGTTTCAAATTGCTTTTGCTCCCCAATGGTAACTATTGATTTATTCAGGAATAGCAGGCAACACCCTGGGCACAGGGATTTCAAGATCTATGAATTATTCTCTTTCACTACGTACTGGAAAACCTATGACAAGATGAAAATGAGATTTCTTCGCTTTGTGCACCTGCACTTTGCTTCTGAAACCACTTGTGTCAACATACTGCATAAAATCTTGACAGCTGCTGCAAAGTTGGACTAACCTTCAAATAAACTGAAGCCTTTCCAGGGGAGGACTGCATTAATATCCTGTGTTTGCACAGGATTCAGCATAATTGCCAAAGACATTAGTTTGTTCTTTATTGCTGTAATAAAAGAAAAGGAAAAGGATAGTTGAAAAGTAAAAATAACGGGAAAGGATGCACAGTTTCCAACAAGAATAAACTTCTTGCTTTAACATTTAGTTGGTTGTATTTTGGGGCGAACTGCATGTGCCAAAGGTCTCCACCACCATCCTCCCTCCCACCCCCAAAAACCATCTGCCATGGTATTCCTCCACCACCCCTCGACCCCTCACTCACATGGGATTCCCCAACCTGTTAGCCAGACTCGAATGATTCTCATTTCCAAATCGAGACCCCAATCTGGCTGGATCACATCCCTCTCCCCACCTACCTGACCCCCTCAACACAACTGGACCCACCACACGACCTGACCCCCCATGCCGCGGACCCTATCCACCACCCTCCAACCAATGGCCTACACCCTCAGCTCTGCTGACATCTGACTCTCCACCCCCCTCCAATATCTGAACAACCCCCCACTCCCTGCACCTTAAGTCTCCTGATTCCCCCCGCCCCCCACCCCCCCCACCACCACCCCCCCCCCCAACCACCCCCCCCCCCCCCCCCCCCACGACCTCCGTTAATCCTATCCACTTATCTTAGAAACTCACCTCCTCCTTGCCTTGTCATTATCAATCAGGCCTTTAAACTTACCTGCTTTACGACAGCGAGTACAGTAAAAAAGGGAATGTGTCCTCCTTCATTCGGGTTCTGTCAGCCTTCAACACTGGGCTACTTAGTCAGCTGCGCTGCTTACATCTCAGCTGGCCTGAGTCAGCAAAGTCAGGAGAGATAAGTGTGAAAGACATTTGGGGCAGGTATGTGGGCATGGAGTGGCAATTCAATGATGATTGGCATTCTGAGGAAATGCCAATGGGCCCTGTTTTACCATTTTGATTCTAAGTGCTGGGCGGACTTGAAACTGGGGTGTTTCAGATCCGACTTTTAGACCCGTTCTCAGGTGCCCCCATACACACTCTGTCTGCAAAAATATAAGCGATTCCGAATTGCCCTGCAGAAGCCTTAATGCACCCGAAACCCTGCAGCTCCGATCGACTCCTCCAACTGCACATGCGCAGAAGCAAAATGATAGAATGCCACTCCCCTGCCACATCCCTCCTGGGCCAGATAATGCCTCTCCCTAGCCCCCACAGACATTGCCCCACCCCCACAACATTACTGACCCTCTTACCCCCCCCTTCCCCCCCACTGATCTCAGGTGCAGTGGCAGCGGACCCCCCTTATCCCCCCCACCAACTGATCTCAAGCAGAGAACCGTTGGATCCTAGGCACTCACCTCCTCACTAACTGGAGTGCCCAAATCAAACTTTTATGGAGTAGGTCTGTTTCGTGCCAATTCTGGATTGACGAATGTAGTGGTACAGGGGGAAGCACCAGTAAGGTTGGGTGTGCAGCCCATTAAGTCAATTTAAATGCAAGCAAATGTATTTAAATGGCCATCGCACCGGTTTCGGGTGTGGTCCCGATCGTGACAATTTTCGGGTCTTGGAAAGGGGGAACCAGCGTGGAGGCAGGCGGAGCATGCTACTCGCCTCACGCTTGACTTTACCCAATTTTTGCACCCAAAAATGGGTGCAACACGATGGTAAAATTGGGCCCCCGATGCTTCACGTTGATGACATTTCATACGAATGGACTTTAGGGTTCTGATTTTGCGCCTTTGTTTATCAATAAAGATTTCACTTCAAAATAAATTATATATTTCCCTGATTTTTAAAGTTTATTTATTAGTGTCACAAGTAAACATACATTAACACTGCAATGGAGTTACTGTGAAAATCCCCTAGTCACCACACTCCAATGCCTGTTTGGGTACACTGAGGGAGAATTTAGCATGGCCAATGCACCTAACCAGCACGTCTTTCAGACTTTGGGAGGAAACCAGAGCACCCAGAGGAAAGCCATGCAGACTCCGCACAGTGATCTAAGCCGGGAATCAAACCTGGCTCCCTGGTGCTGTGAGGCAACAATGCTAACCACTGTGCCTCTGTGTTGCATTGACCGCTCAATGTGTATTTGAGAAATATAATCCAGGAAAATCCCAAGTTCCAGCCCTGCCCTCTTTTGACTTTTAGCTGATCTCAGCCAGGTCGGTCGTAGTTGACGTTGTCGATTTGTCTGTGTGATTGTTGGGTTAGGGATGAAGTATTGTCCAGTCTTGCTGCTCTCGATTACTCTCCATCATCTGTTTCCTCTGGGTGAGCACTCTTGATGAGGATCATCAATTTTAAACTGTCACTATAGGAGGGAAGAGAAACATTTTTTTATAGCGAGCTGTTGGAGAATGAAACACTGTGATATCTATGGCAGAAAATGTGGCATAGTGATGTCTGTGGCAGAAACCAACATATCTATATGGGGAAAGTGGATAAACATTCAAAACTGAGGAACAGATGACCATTCAGAAAGGACAAGGTGGTGAGATTTTTGGATGCAGAGTGAGGAGATACTTGATTAAACTGTTTTTAAAAAAAGATAAAAATTGAGAAGCTGCGAGGAAAAGTTATATGGAATCAAAATGTTACTGTTTCCCTCTTCACAGATGCTGCCAGATCTGCTGAGTTTTTCCAGAATTTTCTGTTTTTTTGTTTTTAATTTGAGACTCACGTCTGCACCATTTTTCTCCATAAACTATGATAGATGGGGTTCTAGGTTTTGGACCTAGTCACAGTGAAAGAATAATCATATAAACCTAAGTCAGGAGGGTGTGTGGCTTGGAGGGGAACTTGCAGGTGACGAGTGTGGTATATGTCGGCTGGGGTGCGCACTGCCCTTTTAACAGTGTGGGTCAGGCTGACACCAGGGAGCTTGCTTCACCCAGGGTGGATCTTGGGGAGTCAGTCTAGGACTGGCTGTGAAGCTGTGGAGATCTTAAATATGGTGCTCCCTTGTTAAGTGCTACAGGTCTCCCTCGTGGTGTTTTCCACACCCCACAAAATGAGACTCAGACATAATAGTGGTGGTCCCATCTGCCTGCCACCCACATGGTAGAAGTAATGGATTTGGAAGGTGCTGTTGAAAGAGGCTTGATGCTGCCTTGCGCCTTGCAGATTTTATGCACTGCTGTTGGAAATTTACAACCCCTCCAGCTGGTGAGATTTTTCATTCCCGCAAAAATTAATGGAATTTTGAATGCCTGCCACATTTAACAGCCTCACCCTTGCCATAATGGAGCTGTAAAGGTGGTGTTGGGCTTCAAAATATGTTACACATCATATGGAGAATCTAACATTTTAAAGTGTTAATCCCAGGATTAGCAGCATCAAGTTGGCAACATAAAATGGTGGAATTGGCATTAAAAATTACCAACCTAAAATGGCTGGTAACCTGAATGTTTTGCCAGTGTACATATTAAACAAAAGGAGCCTTAAGACAGTGAGAAATTTGAATGCAGCCAGAGTAGACACCTGCACTTGGAGTTGATATCCTTTTTAAATAATTTTTTCTTTGAACATGAAATCACTTCAGATAACAATAATTAAAAGCATAGTCCAATAAACGACAGTTTGCTGATAGCCTTGAAGTAAATCTAACTTCTGGGAGGAAACCAATTTTCTTTTGGAAGGTAGCCAACCAGCCAGCCATTTCAAAGCACACAATTACACAGGTCAGAAAGAAAATACATGTCTTCACTAATTCTTGAATTGATAAGACTTATTCATAAATTAGACAATGGAAGTCTGTTTTTTTACTGAGGAGAGTTCCTTTAAAAACACACACATTGGCTGAGTGATTTCAGTCAGCCATTTTTGGAATGCAAGGGGTTGAGTTCCCTTTAAAGAATTCCTCCTGGTTTGAGACTGAATTACTTCAAATGCTAATACAACCATAGTGGATTTGTGAATATGATTTTTTGATGACTGTTCCAACAAAGTTTGCTGATGAGATGGAGTTAGAAATTTTGTGTACTTAGATTACTCTGAAATTCTCCCACCCTGGGACAAGTCAGGAACGTGGAGTGTTTCCTGATGTGGGGGCCGGCAGGAAAGCATGCCGAATTTTCCAGCCCTGATCTCATTCGTCATGCACCTGCGGGTTTTGCACCATTTTCCACAGTGGGGCTGGCCTGATGGTACATAGTCCACCATCCTGTCTGGGCATCATACTGAAGAGGAGTCCAACATCACTGCCCTGCTATTGAAGAAAGAAAGTGAACTTCCTGAATATGAAGATGGATCGCCAGGAACATCCTGAGGCTGGAAAATGGTCATCGTCCAGGACACCAAGGGGATGATTCTCCCAAAGGTGCTGAATTGGTGGGAAAACTGTTCGAGATCACGACTGTTTTTTCAGCGCAGCTTCAGACCTGTGCAATGCAGAGGTCACAATCGTGAATCTCATTAAAACCCGGGGTGGGGTGGTGGGACCGATTCACATCGGAGTCTGACAGCTCTGGAACTCTGCGCATGCGCAGTGGTCCCGATCTATCAGTCTTCCTGTTTGCTGGCCAGCTCAATCGCTGGCCAGCCAAGGACCACCACAGTGTTGCCCCACCAACCCCCCTCCCACGGCCCGATCATGGCCTCCACAACAATTCTCAGGCCAGCCCCGACCCCGTCCCGGAGCGCCCCGATGTCCAGCCCACCCCCCCCAACAGTGGCGATACCCCCACCCCCTTCTCCCTGGCAGACCGCCCCCCCCCCCCCCCCCCCCCCCCGCCGTGAACCCGAACTCCCCCCCCTGGGGTCAGACACCCCCCGAGGTCAGAACCGCTCCCCACCCCCCCCGCCCCCCTGCCCCCCTCCCGCCCCGGGAGGCAGACTCCCACCCCGTCAGACCACCCCCCATCCCGCCCCAATCACTGACCTCCCTCTAGCCCAGACCCATCCCAATGCAGAGTGGCAGCAGGACCCCACCCCCCCCACCGATTGCCCCGAGGACCCCTCCCACAATAGGCCCCCTTGACACTGCCCAATGCCCAATGGGCAGTGCCAAGGTGTCCCCGGGCATGGGCAGTTTGCCCCTTGGGCAGTGCCATAGGGCACAGGTTGGCACTGTCAGTGTGCCCATGGTAAGAGTTTTAACAACACCAGGTTAAAGTCCAACAGGTTTATTTGGTAGCAAATACCATTAGCTTTCGGAGCGCTGCTCCTTCGTCAGTTGGAGTGGAAATCTGCTCTCAAACAGGGCACAGAGACACAAACTCAAGTTACAGAATACCGTGCCCATGCCCAGGGGACACCATCCTCCTGCCGCCTGACCCCCTGGGGGGCCCCGATTGCCCCCCCTGCATTCTGGCAGGGTCTCCCGCTAGCTCCCCGAATGTGGGGAGCTACCCTAAACCCTGCCGAAATGTAATACTCCTGGAGGCGTGGGAGGTGCTATCGGGCCCAGCAAGTTCCGTGACAGGCCCAATAATCACATGTGAAATATATTTAAACTACATTAAAAAAGAATTCAAATTACTTACCTCTCTTCCCCCTGCCGGTTTCCAGCGCGGTCTCGATTGCAACTGTTCTCCGGCTCTGGGAGATGCGCGTGCATTCCCGATGCATGCGTGAATCCGGCGAAACAGCCGACACGCGATTCTCCTGACTGGACCCGCCAGAAAAGTTGTGGGTCGCAATGGGAGAATCGGGCCCCAAATGCGGAAGGACCACTTTCAGATGCTTTCCTCACTCACTGCTGTGGTATTCCGAGGTCCAGGGCTGTTGACAGTCTCTATCCTGCACTCCAGAGACAGCCCTATGCATTGCTTGGGTGAGTCCCAACATTTGCACACTACATCTTCCAAATGTGTTTTACACCGGCATGTTTTCCCACTGGCGCCACAGAGAATTGGGCATGCGTGCTCGGGCTTTCATTGACACCCCATTAAACAAGATGCAAATGAGTTTCATGCTGGTTTCCAACACTGGCGGCATCAGCAGAAGAACCTGCAGGAAGTTCACTCCAGCATAAAACCACATTTTTGGGGCTATCGCCAAAATCTTCCCTCCAACTGCCATTGAACCCACTGACAGGGGTTTGGGTTAATTCTGCCATACATTATTGACATGTTTTGATTAACTTTAGTTACAATTTATAACTTCATTTATAAGCTGTAACTTATAATGGGCTTCAATAAAATGTAGATATTTTTGAAGCACGTAGGACATGTCCTCTGAAATATTTATTACCTTGAGAATCCAGATAAGCATATTAACATGGACATCTCAGTGAGACTTCTAAGTGCTGATATTGGTGACCTTTTAAATAATTTGGTCTACTAATACGTGCCTCAATGTATATCCTTACCTAAGATAATTTTGTTGGCATTGAGACTCCTGGAAGAGAGGACTTGTAGTTGAGTACCCAATCTAAGACTATGTTCTTTGCTTAGAAATCTCATTTAGTTGAATCTTTAACAATGATTTTGAGGGAATTGGCTTACCTTGCTGGGGGGAGGGGTGGGAGCCAGCAAAGATATCAGAATCATTAATACTTGTGTTCTTGGAGCTGCAGTCATCCAGGCAAAGTGGAGAATATTCAGTTTAAAGTTTATTTATTCGTATCACAAGAAGGCTTACTGCAATGAAGTTGCTGTGAAAATTTCCTAGTTGCCACACTCCAGCACCTGTTCGGGTACACAGAGGGAGAATTTAGCTAACCAATGCACCTAACCAGCACGTCGTTTGGACTATGGGAGGAAACCGGAGCACCCGGAGGAAATCCACGCAGACACGGGGAGAACGTGCGGACTCCGCACAGACGGTGACCCAAGCCGGGAATCAAACCCAGGTCCCTGGCACTGTGAGGCAGCAGTGCTAACCACTGTGCCACCGTGTCACCCTAATTCTAACATACTCGTTACATCCATGTGTTCAGGCAGGGCTTCCCCAATTGTGGGTCCGCTTTGTGGAGCCGAAAAATGAGATTTTGTGGTTATGAGCTCAGAGGCAGCAATAGCTCCTGTGGAACTTGGAGTGAATGCTCAGGCTCAGGCCCCATTCCATCCTCACCTTTTTCTCTACATGTGGGTGTGGCCTAAAGGACAGATTTTTGAGGCTTGATTGCTGTTGCAAAAAATGCCAGTGAAAAGGCTGGCGTTCGTATTTATAACAATAGAACCTGTCTCACTATGCTGAATTTCTCCGCCAGCCCCTCCACCCCACTGACCTCACACCTTTGCTTAAGAGCTAACTCACCTCCCCCTACCCTTCCCTCGACTGAGTAGTTGAAGATAGCTACACTCCCCCAATGTCACATTAAAATGGGGTCACATGGGGATCAGGCTTGGCAAATGCCATCTTCAGGAACATCAACATTTCCCACATACATTGGAGGGAATTTTCCCATCACACTCGCCACTGCAATTGTAGCGGACAATGTGAGGGTCCATCGACAGTCAGGCCGGAATTTCTGACTTTTAGACTGGCGCGGCCGGAGAATTTCACCCATGATCTCCACAAGTGGCAAAGGTAGCAATACGTGAAACATCATCACCCTAACCCCAAACCCTCTGCTCCATACACCATCTAACTGGGACATATGCCCTGTTTCTTCATCATTGCTGAGTCGAATCCTGGAACTCCGCACAAGGCAGCACTGTGGGAGCATCATCACCACTTGTGCTGCAGTGATTCGAAAAGAGGACTCACCACTACCTTCTCAAAGGACACTAAATAAATGCTAGCCTTGTCAGTTATGCCCACATCCCAAGTATAAATATACATTATATATAGATCATATCCACACACCCACATATATATATATCATACATATCATGTATATTTAAATGTGGGAATCAATTGCTTCACCAACGTTTTTATAAATCAAAAACCTTCTTCATTAGAGCCTTGAAAGACTCCTAACTAGTTCATTTTGAAATGCTGAGCTTGGAGCAGGACCCCTACATATTTCAGGTGGAACTACCTAGACATTAGTGGCAGAATTTTCTGGTGCCACCCGCCCCAGGACTGGAAATTCCCACCCAAGGTCAATGGACCATTCAATGATCTGTCAAATTGTCTGTCCCTCCCGCGACGATTCCCGTAGTGGGCAGGACTGGAAAATTTATTCCTTATCTTCACCTCACAATCTGTGCAATTATCTATTCAGAAATTTGAAGGAAAGCAACAAGGGAATTAAAGATATGCTCACACACAAAAACAGAGTCCTGAGATGAGAGATATGACAAAAGCCTCTGTGAACGCACCCACGGTCAGGATTCTCCAGTGCTGCTGTACAGTTTTGGTTGAGCGCCAAATTTTTGCATTCTCACTAGCACCAGGGCAGCCACAGATGAGATCAGAGAATCCCACCTATTGGGCAGAATTCTCCGGCCGCGCTGGTCTAAAAGCTAGAAATTCCCACCTAATTATCATTGGGGTTTCACATTGTCTGCAACCTGCCCGCTAAAGTTCCAGTGATGGGCAGGATAGGAGAATTCCAGCCATTATCTCAGAATATAAACTAGCAGTAGAATAACTGGATTTAGTATCTTGAACAATGGAAAATGTGATAATGGGGAGTCTCCTATGCTTGATATTTTTATGTTAAAATGAAAATCTGGGTTAGCAACTCTATTCATTGGGAACAGCTACAAAATAGTTGCTGCTTTGGAAGCAAGTGCTAAGATCAAGTGTGTCTTCATCTGGAACTGACTGGAATAACATATTAAGTTATTTTGTTTGCCTCTGTTTGTGAAATTTCTCTCAGTTATATATGTATTTTCCAGGTAAAAGCCCCAGTACTGTGTTAATATTATTGACACCATCTAGGTACATGGGCAAAATGGAACTGGAGGATGAAGGAGCAGGTTGGAAATGTTTCTAACTCAAGGTGAGCCATTTTGTTTTTCACCAGGCTCCTTTTTCTTTACAAAGAATTATTAAATGTTGGCTGTAATAGGTTCATGAAAGCCTTTTGAGCTAAAGATGTGCTGAGGGATTCACCGGAATCACTGAGTGGTATTTAAAATGGATACTGTGGGATAGAGAAAATAAATCAGCTATTTTTGTGAGGGCACTTTTAATGGTGAGTGCTATCTGTAATGTGAAAAATTAGTCTTGGCCTGACCCCACCTTGGTTTGCAGCTTCAGATCCTTGCAACTTGGAGTAGTTTTCATGGCCTCCATGTGCTTCTGAAACAGATTTTCTCACTGACAGCATTGAGTAGTCAGGAGCAGGGGAGCAAAAAGTTGGACACCGTTTGAGGCTGACAGCAGCAGCAATGGCCGATGGTTCTTTAGGTTCTTTCAACAGTTGACAGAAAGTTTCTAACCACAGTCCCTGCCCTGGAATCCTGAGATAAATGCAGTGACTTTTCTTTTTGGGCCCTTTGGTTTTATTGCTTTTCTTGAGTCCAGCCTTTAAGCTGAGCTTACGCCACTTCTAAATCACTCCCATATAAACAAGTTTTCAGTAAGAAAATTCATCCAACCATTTAGAGGCCATTTTCAAGTCATTTTCATCAACTATTTTTTCTCACTGCCATTTAGGTTCTCATGAGCCATTGTACCATTTTTGTTGTTATGTCCAACATAACTGCGGGACATCAATGGGTTTCCTGTTGTGAATGTCCCTTATTGAGGAGCTTTTGATAGACAAAGATGACGATGCAAAGAGATAACAGGTGGACCAATGTGCAAAACTGATGTGCTGTGTCCACGCAACAATACCTAAACATGAAAACACATTTTGGCAGAAGATTAGTGTATGTAGAGACTTCAGGTGGATTATGACATCGGCCTAACAGGGGTACACATTAGGATCTTGCTAACTATGATGCCCCCAAACCATATTGGCTCAATCCTTTCTGTAAAAGTAAGAGTTTGCTAATGACACAGGGTGCTGTTAGCGCACAAATCACCTATCAATTTCAGAGGATGAAGAGATACGCCATGAGTTGTGCATCTCTGCCACTTGGTGGCCAATTCATCACAGAATGAAAGGATTGGTGGATAGCTAATGTGATCCCGTTATTTAAGAAGGGTAGGAAGGATAACCCGGGAAGTTATAGGCCAGTGAGCTTGACGTCCGTGGTAGGGAAGTTGTTGGAGAGGATTCTTAGATGTAGGATGTATGCGCATTGAGAAAGGAATGAACTCATTAACGATAGTCAGCATGGTTTTGTGAGAGGGAGGTCATGCCTCACTAACCTGGTGGAGTTTTTTGAAGAAGTGACTAGAATGGTTGACGAGAGAAGGGCTGTGGATGTCGTCTATATGGACTTTAGTAAAGCGTTTGACAAAGTCCCTCATGGTAGGTTGGTGCAAAAGGTTGGATCTCATGGGATAAAGGGGGAGGTGGCTAGATGGGTGGAGAACTGGCTTGGTCACAGAAGACAGAAGGTGGTAGTGGAAGGGTCTTTTTCCGGCTGGATGCCTGTGACTAGTGGTGTTCCGCAGGGCTCTGTATTGGGACTCTGCTGTTTGTGATTTATATAAATGATCTGGAAGAAGGTGTAACTGGGGTGATCAGTAAGTTTGCGGACGACACCAAAATGGCTGGACTTGCAGATAGTGAGGAACATTGTCAGAGGCTACAGAAGGATATAGATAGGCTGGAAATTTGGGCAACAAAATGGCAGATGGAGTTCAATCCTGATGAATGCAAAGTGATGCATTTTGGTAGAACTAACGTAGGGGAGAGCTATACGATAAATGGCAGAACCATAAAGGGTGTAGATACGCAGAGGGACCTGGGTGTGCAAGTCCACAGATCCTTGAAGGTGACGTCACAGGTGGAGAAGGTGGTGAATAGGGCATATGGCATGCTTGCCTTTATAGGACGGGGCATAGAGTATAAAAGTTGGGGTCTGATGTTGCAGTTGTATAGAACGTTGGTTCGGCCGCATTTGGAATACTGCGCCCAGTTCTGGTCGCCACACTACCAGAAGGATGTGGAGGCTTTGGAGAGAGTACAGAGGAGGTTTACCAGGATGTTGCCTGGTATGGAGGGGCTTAGTTATGAGGAGAGATTGGGTAAACTGGGGTTATTCTCACTGGAAAGACAGAGGATGAGGGGTGACCTAATAGAGGTGTATAAAATTATGAAAGGCATAGATAGGGTGAATGGTGGGAAGCTTTTTCCCAGATCGGTGGTGACGTTCACGAGGGGGGTCATAGGTTCAAGGTGAAAGGGGGGAGGTTTAACGCGGATATCAGAAGTACGTATTTTACACAGAGGGTGGTGGGGGCCTGGAATGCGCTGCCGGGCAAGGTGGTGGAGGCGGACACACTGGGAACGTTTAAGACTTATCTAGATAGCCACATGAATGGAGTGGGAATGGAGGGATACAAAAGAATGGTCTAGTTTGGACCAGGGAGTGGCACGGGCTTGGAGGGCCGAAGGGCCTGTTCCTGTGCTGTATTGTTCTTTGTTCTCTTTCTTAGAATCACAGAATTGTTACAGTGCAGAAGGAGGCCAGTTGGCCCATCGTGTCTGTACCAGCTCTCCAAATCCACTTAGTACCATTTTCCAACCTTAGCCCCACAACAGTCTAATTCCCTTCTGAATCTTTCAATTGAAGCTGCCTCCATCACATTCTCAGGCAGCACATTCCAGACCTTAACTCTTGCTGCATGAACAAGTTTTTCTTCCCCTATCACTTTTGCTTCTTGTGCCAATTACTTTGAATCTGTATTAATGTTCTTCCACTGTTTGCTTGCCATAAATGGAATCTCACTCTTCACCTCCACAAGGGGAAAGAGGAGAGCGCTGGAGTTTTGCGTTGAGATAGAGGATAAGCCATGATCACGTTGAAGCAGGTTCAAAAGGCCAAATGACCTTCTATTTTCTCTTTCTACGTTTCTACCCCCACTATTTTTAAGGATTTTCATATTCATGAAGCAACGAATAAACTGCAGTAAGTTGATTTGCATGATGGACCAAATGGTCTCTTTCTGCACTGTAACAATTCTGTGATCCTGTGATAAATTGGCCACCAAGTATCAAAGATTCACAACTCTCTGCATTCTCTGAAATTGATAGGTGGTTTGTGCACTAAGTCATAATTGACAATGCCAGTATGTTTTTTTTACAAAATTATGATTGCTAATGCAATGATAGTCAATCTCTCTGGTCCAGTACAGGAACATTTGAAACTGTTGGGGCACTTTTTTTGCATATGTAGTAATTATATATTTTGAGATTTTAAAAAATCTTGAACTTAAAGTATTTTTAATTTGCTTTTCCTATCTGACTCATTCGTACTGTCTCCCTTAATCTACCTTTTTCCCTCTATTTCTTTTTCTGCATCTGATTCGACTCCTTGGGGGCAATTGTCCCATTGCGACCCGCAGATTTTCAGGCGGGTCGGGTTGGGAGATGCACGTTCCGGTCATTTCGCGGGATTCCCGCATGCGTCGGAAAACAGGCGCAGTCAGGACCGCACTGGAAACCGGCAGGAAGACAGGTAAGTGATTATAATCGTTTTAAAATGTATTTTAAATCTATTTTAAATTATCAGGCCCGGTACAGAACTTGCCAGCTCTGATAGCATCTCCCACTCCGCCAGGAGCATCTCATTCCGGCGGGGTTTAGAGTAGCTCCCCACGTTCGGGGAACTAGCAAGAGACCCCGCACATGGGGCTCCCCAGGGGTCAGGCAGCGGGGAGGGCGGTGCCCCCTGGGCATGGGCACACTGGCAATGCCAGCCTGTGCCCCAGGCACTGCCCAAGGGGCAAAGTGCCCATGCCCAGGGGTCACCTTGGCACTGCCCAGCACGCATCGGGCAGTTCCAATGGGGATAAACCTATTTTGGGTGGGGCCTAGGGGGCAATCGGTGGGGGAGGGAGGGGTCCCGCTGCCACTCTGCATGGGGATCGATCTACGCTGGAGGGACGCCAGCAATCGGGGCGGGCTGGGGGTAGTGGTGGTCTTGCAGTGGGGTCTGCCTCCTGTCCGGGGGGGGGGGGGGTGGGGGGGGGGTTTGCCTCCGAGGGGAGGGATGGTCAGCAGCGGGGGGTCTGCCGGAGTGAGAGGGTTGGGGGGATCGCCACTGCTGGGTGCGGGGGGCTGGGCATCAGGGCGCTCCAGGATGGGTGGGGGGTTGGGGCCCAGGAATTCTCGTGGAGGCCGCAATCAGGCCATGGGAGTGCTGAAGGGGCAGGACTGCCAGGGTCCTGAGCTGGCCAGCGATCGAGTTGGCCAGCAAACAGGGAGACTGACAGATCGCGACCACAGCGCAGAGTTCCGGAGCTGTCAGACTCTGGCGTGAATAGAGCCCCTCCTCCCCGGGTTTTTAATGATATTCACAATTGTGACCTCTGCATTGCGCAGAGTGGGGAGATTCGAGTCTGAAGCTGCACTGAAAAAACAGTCGTGATCTAGACCAGTTTTCTCACCAATTCAGCACTTTTGGAAGAATTGCCCCTCCCTTAGCTCGAGACTTCGGGGACAGGTCTTAACAATGATGCTGTCTGTCGATGAAAATTTCAACAAGTATGTGGCAAGGATTATACCCTCAGGCATACCTGCTGCCTATTCCTCACCTCCTTAAGTTAATTAGTAGTGGTTGTGTTGTCATTTGCTGTCAAGAGCTTTCGACGAATAGGCTACTGTCGCTGAAAGAAAAGAATATTGGTGCCTACAATTTCTTAAAAGACTCCTTACCAACCACTTGCAGATGACTAACTTGAGGGGAAAAGAAAACGCATGAGCCAAAATATTTCAGTTTCAGTCAAGTGTTCCAATTCGATCTGCTGAAAATTGCGTTTTTAAAACCAGTTTCGAACAGTACACACAGCCGACCCAAATCATTTCATTCTCAAACAAATTGTAATTAAAAAATGTAAAATGTTCATTGTTTGTTCTCAAAGATGATAGTTGTTTCGAATTAATAGATGTTTGGTTGCTGTAACATCATTTGGGATTCCCTATCATTTTCATTGTCCAAAAACATCTGGCAAACAGTTGCAAAATTCAAAATCAACCACCCGTCCTGAATTGGAGCTGATTTCAGAGGAATCTATCAATACGTGAGGTAGTAAATAAAAAATTAATTACTTCTAAGTAAAGATGGTAAGAGAGAAACTAATGGAAAGAACAGACATCAGTATATTTTCCATTCTGTAGTTATTTTGCAAAGTAATTGGAGCATTTTAAGTGCAATCAGATGACATTCTTTTCTTACAGAAATCATTTGTTCAGGGATAAAGGGGCTAAATTGCAGTTTTGTTCTGAAATAATTGGTGAGCTTAATCCTCGAGAAAGAATAGTCTAAACACAATGATACTGTCAAATGGATCAATGCACTTAAAATGTTTGCATAATACGGTTCCCTTCTAAGTGCGGCAAATAAAAATAAATGGCTGCTCGGAATCTATAAAGAGACAGACCTGTGAATGCCTTCACCACAAGCACACTAAAATAATATAACATAGAAATATTAAATGAAAATCATCGCCACCCACGTGACAAGCTCCTTGCACCAACCTCTGCTGGTGAGCATTTCAGCAACTCCAGAACTGCAGTCATTTTGTTTCAGAGAGGTGGTCACTGCCATTATTGCAATGGGGCTTACCCAGAGGATTGGCAATGGACTCTCCACAAGCCTTCCCATCCCAAATTTCATACAGGGGGATAGTGGATGGGGGGAAGTGCAGGAAGGAAGGTGGTGGGATCTCCAACCTGCACTTTTCCACCCAATCACATGCTCTTTGCCACCAAAGTTGCCACCAGGAGGGCAATTAGATAATCCTTTGAGTACAACTTGAAACAAATGGCTTAATTAAACAATGAATGCATTCAATTAAAGTGATAGGCTCTTAAAGGGGTATCCCCTATTTGTATTATCTAAATAAACAAAAATATCAATAAATTAAACAGAAAAGACATGGGTGACGGTCCCTGGTGGAGCACTGTAACTGAAACAAAAGCTCAAAGGAAACTTAATTGACTAAATCGAAGTATCACTCCAGGGGGTCATGATGCACCCCAGTCCCTACGGCACAGAACGGTCACAGACAACTTTTCGGTGGACACCACGTGCTTCCTCTCCAGTGACGCCTGGCTGTGAATGTAGCCACAGGAGAGTAGCAGACAGTTGGGTCAGAAAACCCCTCTTGACTGCCCACTACCTAGACCTGTTAATAGGCAGCTTTGCCAGGGTCCAGAGTTTATGTATGCTTAATGTTGTTATACATTTTAAGGAAAGTACCAATGCAAATTAATATTCTTGTCGAATTCACTCAGCTCAAGTGATTTGCAAATTGCCAATTTGCAGAGAATTGGATTAAAGGAGCTTCAAGCTGTTTTATTTACCCACAAATAGGATAAGCACCACAGTACAACATTATCGATTTTACTTCCGACTACGCAGCTTTTCTTTCTACAATGCCCACACAACAGCAGGGAAAGAAATACCTATCAACTCCGAGTCAGTAGGAGATGGTAGCTCCATAATCGGACAATTATATCGCTTGTCATGAGACTTGGATGGGGCAGACAGCAGAAAATTAAGTCCAATACCAACAAGTCAAACCTTGTTTGTCAATGGAAAAAGTTGCACAGGACCTATTTGGTTTCTTGTTCATTTTAGATTCACCTCAACATCATTCAAGCATGCATGTCTCTTTGACTGTCTTGGGTGGTAGATTCTCCTGTCAGGTGAATATGTCCTTATCTCTGGTTGCTTGGGTCAACAGAGCAGCAACACCAAGATAGATGGATTCCCTGATGCACTGAGTTCATTGCGTATGTGTGGTTTTCAATCCACCTGTCAACAAAATAAACATCATTCAGCAAGTACTGCTTTTATGAATAGTAGAAATATGTAGGATGTCATGTTTGAATTCCTAGACTAACCCAATGGTGTATGGTGTGCAGGAGGTGAAGTATAGGACTGGAGCTTAATCTTGACACAATGTATGAGCTTTTACTGACAAAGATACATATTACAAACATGCAACTCCAAACCCAACCATCACAGTTTCAGCCTGTTCCTATATATAGGAATACCAGTTAATGCCCACCACTTTAATACAATGAAACACTCAATTAACATACAATTAACACTTCTGGTACATTTGTCCAATCTTTAGCTTTCTGTACTATGGATTGTGACATCTCCAGCTCCTGATTTATGCCTCTCACACACAGAGTCACTGTTAAATTTACTTTGAATGTCAAAACTTGAAGTCTGTTTTTGAACACTGGAGGCTGTTTGTTTCTCAATTTGGTTTGATTTGATTGAATTTATTATTATCACATGTATTAGCATACAGTGAAAAGTATTGTTTCTTGCGCACTATACACAGAGCATGCCATTCGTAGAGAAGGAAACGAGAGAGTGCAGAATGAAGTGTTACACTCATTGTTAGGGTGTAGAGAAAGATAAACTTAATGCAAGGCAGGTCTATTCAAAAGTCTGATAGCAGCAGAGAAGAAGCTGTTCTTGAGTTGGTTGATACATGACTTCAGACTTTTGTATCTTTTTCCCGAAGGAAGAAGGTGGAAGAGAGAATGTCCGGGGTGTGTTAGTCATTGTTTAGGTTTTTACGCTTTTGCCATATATTGTGCTCAGGATTACATACCACTCATTAAACAAGCCTCACTGCCTGCGAGTATTACCACAATACTGGGTTTGTAACATTGTCTGGGAGTCTAACAGAAACTCTTCCATTTGACATAGGCCCTGTCCTGATCATTCAAACAAGGTAGTGAGGAAATAAACACACCATCAGATGCAGCCTGGATTCCCTTCACCCCCACCCAACCCAGCGTATTTTCCTACAGCGAGATGGATCGCCATTAGTCCCCTGCCCACTTAAGGACTTCAACTGGCACACTGACAGGAGAGCCACCCGATGCAACCTTCATCACTGGTATTTGAATTTTTTGATGCCGTAACAGAGAAAGCTGGTGAATTAAATGCAATGAATGCTGTCTGTATTGATTTTAAGAAAGTGTTTGACAATGTAGTGCATAAAAGGTTGGTTAAGCAAATTAAGGCTCAGTGAATAGAAAGGTCAGTGTTTACTTGGATAAAGGAAATTGGCTGAAGGACATAAAACAGTGAGTCGTGATAAATGTCTGCTTTTCAGACTGGAGGTCTTGGACAATGGTGAATTCCAATGGGCTTTTCATGATATATATAAATGGCAGAGTGCAGAGCCGAGTGGGTTGATGGCAGGCTGGAAGGCTGCCCGCTGAATTTATACAAGCCCCCTTCTGCCTTCACTGTCTGTGTGGAGTTTGCACATTCTCCCCGTGTCTGAGTGGGTTTCCTCCGGGTGCTCTGGTTTCCTCCCACATTCTGAAAGACGTGCTAGTTAGGTGCATTGACCTGAACAGGCGCTGGACTGTGGCGATGAGGGGAAATTCACATTAACTTCATTGCAGTGTTAATGTAAGCCTTACTTGTGACTAATAAGTAAACTTTTTTAAAAATTCGCCAAAGGAGAGTGTAAAATCTAGCTCATAGAATCGTTGGAGCACACAAGGAGGCCTTTCAGTCCATCACATCATGTCCCATTCTGTAGAGTAATCTAGTCAGTCCCTCATAGCACCGTGCTCCTGCATATTTATTTCTTTCACAAGTTAATCTAATTTCCTTTTGAAATTATTGAATTGTTTCTGGTCACACCACCCTCACATCTCCCCTCTATCACTTGCCTAAAACATTAAATCTGTATCCTTAATCCTGAAACCATCAGCTAATGGGAACAATTTTTTCAGTCTGCCTCATCCAAACCTGATGTGGAGATGCCGGTGTTGGACTGGGGTAAACACAGTAAGAAGTCTCACAACACCAGGTTAAAGTCCAACAGGTTTATTTGGTATCATCCAAACCTGTCATAACCTGTACACCTCTATCATATCTCCTTCACTCTCCTTAGTCCAGGAGGACTACTCTCACTGCTCCAACCTAAACTTGCAGCTAAATTCCCTCATCCTTGGAACTATTTAATAAATTTTCCCTCAGGCACCTTCACATACTTCCAAAAGTGTGGCAAACAGAACTCAGTGCAATACTTTAATTTTAACCTAAGCAGAGTTTTACAAATGTTCAATGTATTTCCCTGATTTTGTACTCAATGGTCAGAATTTTAGTATGTTCCATTGCTTTCCATTTCCCTCTTGGTATTTGATAAGGTGTTTACCAAATCTTGCTTCCAGTCACATTTCCTTCCTCAGCGACTGTCTCCCATTATGCAATTACTAGCACCTTGGCACTGCCATTAATGCTTCCTCTGTCTCGTGTCCTACACACCTTTGTTGCAATCTCTTCAAGCTTCATCTATTTTGAACATCTACTCTGCTCCAGCTGCTACACCCCCTCTTTCACAGTATATAATTCATACAGTTCCATATGAATCTCCTTCAGAGTCTTTAACTCTGAAGGAGATTCATATGGAGTTGAAAGGCTAAGTCTATTTTCTCTCTCCACAGATGCTGCCAGACCTGCTGAGTTTTTCCGGCATTTTCTGTTTATTGTTTCAGATTCTGTGGTATGTTGCTTTTACTATAGCTGCATATTCAGTGCCAAATAACTCAAAGTCTGCCCACCACAAGTCAGGAGTTAATTGAATCCTCTCCACTTGCCTGGATGATTCCACCACCAACCACAGTCACGATGCTTGATGTCTTCCAGATAGGTTCTTGATTAAAAAGGGGATCAGGGGTAATAGGGAAAAGGCAGGAGAATGGGGATGAGAAAAATATCAGCCATGATTGAATGGTGGAGCAGACTCAATGAACCGAGTGGCCTAATTCTGCTCCTATGTCTTAAGTCTTACAAAACAATCTGCTTAATCGACACCCATTCACTACTGTGAACATTCACTGCTTCCACCTTCAGCTCATTGTGGTACCAGTATGTACTATATACAAGATGCACTACAGCAACACACCAAGCTTCCAGCAGCACCTTCCAAACCTACAATCCCTACCATCCAAAAGAACAAGGCCAGCCGATGTTTCAGAACATTATCACCAGTAAATCCCCTCTAAGGCGCACACCATACTGACTTGGAACCGTAACTGTTGCTCGATCAAAAACCTGGATCTCACTTCTTGTTGCGTAATGATGTGAATATATCTTTAAGGAGATGTATCTTAGACAGCTGTTAATCACTTCTACCCCGACAGGGTGGGATCTATTAGTCCCATTACTTAATTCAATCTACAGCAGCAGATGGTAGGAGTCAAACATGTATACTTAGCCTTCTAGTCAACAATAGTCTTGCCTCCAAATAAAGAACCCACATTATTGTTTTACCAATCCATGTCATATAATTGGTATGTTTATGTTGAATAGAAGAACATAACCCCTAACAGCACTCTTGGTGTACCTACACCAGATGGGTGGATCAGCTCCATCTTCTCATGGGCAATTTCGAAGGGGCAAAAAGTGCTGGCCAGTGATGCTCACATTCCATGAGAGAAATTTTTTAAAATGGAGGCTGATTGAATACTCCAGTAGCATCATCAAACTCTTCGTGCTTCTCAACTCTCACCAAATGGATTCTGTTCTTGCCCCATTCACGTTTCCAACATTACAATGTCTCCTCTCATTAATACTGCCACCTCACCTCCTATTTTTCCTTCTCCATTTTAGTTGAGCACTCTGTGTCAGTGAATCTTAAGAATCCATTCCTTACCATTTTAAAGCCATGTTTCTGTTGTTGTCATGATATTTTATTCTAACATGGATACCTATGCTTGCAGCTCAGCCATCCTTGTAGACCACACTTTATACATTGACATACATGCATTCTAAAGCTGTCTTTCTGTTGTCTCATAATCTTTCTTAAGCTGCTCCTTTCTGATATGGAACAATTTCCTTCTATCCAATGCTGTCACTCCTTTGTGCATCATATTTCTCTTTTCTACTTCTATCGGCTGGTGCTCACCCCTTATCAATTTAGTTTAAATCTTCCACAACCACACCAATGAACCACCCAGAAGGGCAGTGGTCCCAACCCTTTGAGGTACATCTGTCCATTTTGTATAGGTCCTTCCAAACCAGAACAGTTTTCAATGAGGCAAGAATCTCCCTCCTGCACCTTGTCACAAGACATGTATTGATCCCATCTACTTTTTTCTTATTCTCACTAACAGTTCGCACAGGAAGTATTTGAGAAGATCAGTATCTTCGAGCTCCTATGTTTTAACTTCCTTCCTAGCTCCTTAAAATGTTCCCTTGGGACCTCAACATCTGCCCTTTCTATGTTGTTAGTCCTGATGCCTGTCACAACTTCTTGTTCTTTTCCTTTCCTCAACAGAATAATCTGCATCCCCTCCCGACGTCCTTTATCCTGAAATGAGGGAGGCAAAGCACCATGCACATCTCACAATAACAGTTACAGAAATATCTGTCTGTCCTGTTGATGATTGAACCTCCTGTAACAGCTGTAATTCTACACCTTCCTTTTTCCTCCATGCATTCTGTTACCCATTGGTGCCAGGTTCTGACTGCACTCCTTCAAGATATTGGCACTCCCAGCAGCCCCTAACATTGTGTACCAGTCTGAGTGGCACATGCCACAAAGACTCCTACATTTCCTCTTCCTATTTTTCTGAATGCGTAGTTTGGTGAGTCCATCAGCAGAAGTCGCACTTTAGGATTATTGCATAATTCCCTCAAAGAGATGGACGTTTGGCAGGTCACAAAGGAGTCATTTGTAGTTCTTTTTTGATTTATTATTGTCACACATATTAGAATACAGTGAAAAGTATTGTTTCTTGCACGTTATACAGACAAAGCATACCACACATAGGGAAGGAAAGGAGGGAGTGAAGAACGTTGTGTTACAGTCATAGCTAGGGTGTAGAGAAGGATCAACTTAATATGAGGTAAGTCCATTCAAAAGTCTGATGGTGCCAAATCTGCAAGAGATTGAATTAAAGCAGAGTTTAAAAGAGGAAGAATAAAGTTTTAGAAGCATAGAATAAAAGTAAAAGATAGAATTAGAAGGAATGCTGGGCACGTCTTGCAAGAAGTCACCTCACTTTGGCGCCATCTCTTACCAGGAGGTCAGTCTATTTTGGTGTGTTTTGAAAAATGCACAAGCTGGAAAGATCTTTAAGATGTAAGAGTCTCCAGGATGTTAAAAGGCATTTGGCTGCTGCGGATGTTATCTGTAGACTGTGTTCTTATGTAGACTGGCCAGGTTGTATGTGATTCTTGGAATAATAGCTTTGCTATCTGGAGGTTGTTTTATTGTTTTAGTCACATGACAATTGCCATTGTTTACTCAGGATGATCTGGAAGTCTGAAACCATGACTGTGCAATGGGGTACTGGACGAGTTCTTCACATTTACTAAGAATGAATTGGTTTCTGCCAAGCGCTCATTATTAATGTTCAAACTCAGAGATATGGAGGCTGGATTTGTGTTTATGGGAAATTAACAAATAATAGCAAGTATAAATGCACAGATTGTAATTTTCTTGCCATTCAACGGGGAGTGCCCCATTCACAGACAGTCAAGTAGGAACTTTCTGGAAACCTGAGGTCATCTATGTGGAAATTATTGAAGTCACCTAACCCTCGGCAACAGTCTAGTTATTTTCCATATTTAAATTGAAAAAAAAACAGTTTGAGAAGAGTATGTAATGAATAGAGTCCACATTTCAAGCTATAAATCAGATGTTCCTTCACTGGGCATACCAATCTTAAGGAGCTATAGACAGTTCCTCGACACCTGCTCCCCTAAAGGAGATGAAGTGTCCTGAAGTTTCCTTATTGTGCAGAAATTTCAAATAATCTCTCACCTGTCCATTCACGATCAAAAACAATCTTGGACTATAAATTCCAAATTGCATCGGAAAGTGATGGCCCATGAAATTACCAAGAGTTTAAACTACACTTACCTGCTCTTGAGAACTTTGCTGAAAACTCCGATGGCTGGAGCTGCTTGGAGCCTGCAAGCCCCATCCTAGTCATAGAGTCAAAGAGTCAAAGAGGTTTACAGCATGGAAACAGGCCCTTCGGCCCAACTTGTCCATGCCGCCTTTTTTTTTAAATCCCTAAGCTAATCCCAATTGCCCACATTTGGCCCATATCCCTCCATACCCATCGTACCCATGTAACTATCTAAATGCTTTTTAAAAGACAAACTTGTACCCGCCTCTACTACTACCTCTGGCAGCTTGTTCCAGACACTCACCACCCTCTGTGTGAAAAAATTGCCCCTCTGGATACTTTTGTATCTCTCCCCTCTCACCTTAAACCTATGCCCTCTAGTTTTAGACTCCTTTACCTTTGGGAAAAGATAGTGACTATCTATCTGATCTATGCCCCTCGTTATTTTATAGACCTCTATAAGATCACCTCTCAGCCTCCTACGCTCCAGAGAAGGAAGTTCCAGTCTATCCAACCTCTCTTTATAACTCAATCTATCAAGTCCTGGTAGCATCTTAGTAAATCTTTTCTGCACTCTTTCTAGTTTAATAATATCCTTTCTATATTAGGGTGACCAGAATTGCACACAGTATTCCAAGTGTGGCCTTTCCAATGTCTTGTACAACTTCAACAAGACATTCCAACTCCTGTATTCAATGTTCTGACCAATGAAGTCAAGCATGCCAAATGCCTTCTTCACTATTCTGTCCACCTGTGACTCCACTTTCAAGGAGCTATGAACATGTACCCCTAGGTCTCTTTGTTCTGTAACTCTCCCCAATGCCCTACCATTAACTGAGTAAGTCCTGCCCTGGTTCAATCTACCAAAATGCATCACCTCTCATTTGTCTAAATTAAACTCCATCTGCCATTCGTCAGCCCACTGGCCCAATTGATCAAGATCCGGTTGCAATTGGAGATACCTTTCTTCATAGTGGAGATAGCTTTCTCCACTATGCCACCAATCTTAGTGTCATCTGCAAACTTACTAACCATGCCTCCTATATTCTCATCCAAATCATTAATATAAATGACAAATAACAGTGGACCCAGCACTGATCCCTGAGGCACACCGCTGGTCACAGGCCTCCAGTTTGAAAAACAATTCTCTACAACCACCCTCTGGCTTCTGTCAATGTATCCATTTAGATACCTCACTCTAGATCCGGTGAGATTTAACCTCATGCAACAACCTACCATGCGGTACCTTGTCAAAGGCCTTGCTAAAGTCCATGTAGACACCATCAACTGCATTGCCCTCATCTACTTTCTTGGTTACCCCTTCAAAAAACTCAATCAAATTTGTGAGACATGAGTTCCCACTCACAAAGCCATGCTGACTGTCCCTAATCAGTACTTGCATCCCTAAATGCCTGTAGATCCTGTCTCTCAAAATACCTTCCAACAATTTACCCACCACAGATGTGAGGCTCACTGGCCTGTAGTTCCCAGGCTTTTCCCTGCAGCCCCTTTTAAACAAAGGCACAACATTTGTCACTCTCCAATCTTCAGGCACCTCACCCATGGCTATCGATGATTCAAATATCTCGGCTAGGGGACCTGCAATTTCCTCCCTCGCCTCTCACAATGTCCTGGGATACACTTCATCAGGTCCCGGGGATTTATCTACCTTGATGCGCTTTAAGACTTCCAGCACCTCTTTCTCTGTAATATGTACACTCCTCAAGACATCGCTATTTATTTCCCCAAGTTCCCTAGCATCCATGCTTTTCTCAACAGTGAATGCTGATGAGAAATATTCATTAGGATCTCACCCATCTCTTTTGGATCTGCACATAGATGACCTTTTTGATCCTCAAGAGGCCCTACTCTCTCCCTTGTTACTTTTTTGCCCTTTATGTATTTGTAGAAGCCCTTTGGATTCTCCTTTGCCTTATCTGCCAAAACAATCTCGTGTCCCCTTTTTGCCCTCCTGATTTCTCTCTTAACTCTACTCCTATGCCCCCTATACTCTTCAAGGGATTCACTTGATCCCAGCTGCCTATGCATGTCATGTGCCTCTTTCTTCTTCTTGACCAGGGCCTCTATATCCCGAGTCATCCAGGGTTCCCTACTTCTGCCAGTCTTGCCCTTCACACTAAGAGGAATGTGTTTACCCTGAACCCTGGATAACACACTTTTGAAAGTGTGCCACTTACCAGACGTCCCTTTGTCTTCCCACAGACTCCCACAATTAACTTTTGAAAGTTCCTGCCTGATACCATTAAAATTGGCCTTGCCCCAATTTAGAATTTTAACTTTTGGGCCAGACCTATCATTCTCCATAGCTCTCTTAAAACCAATAAAATTATGGTCACTGATCCCAAAGTGATCCCTCACTAACACTTCTGTCACCTGCCCTTCCTTATTTCCCAACAGGAGGTCAAGTTTTGCCCCCTCTCTAGTCGGGCTATCCATATGCCGAATGGGAAATTCCTCCTGAATACACTCAACAAATTTCTCTCCATCCAACTCTCTAATCCTATGGCTGTCCCAGTCAATGTTGGGAAAGTTAAAATCTCCAACTATTACCACCCTATTTTTCTTGGAGCTATGTGTAACCTCTTCAAATATTTGCTCCTCAATTTCCCACCGACTATTTGGGGGCCTATAGCACAACCCTCTCAAAGTGATTTCCCCCTTCTTATTTCTCAGTTCTACCCATATAGACTCAATGGCTGAACCCTCGGATATATCCCTCTCAGTATGGCCGTGATGCTTTTCCTGATCAAAAGTGCAACTCCCCCTCCTCTCTTGCCTCCTGTTCTATCTTTCCTATAGCATCTGTACCTTGGAACATTGAGCTGCCAGTCCTGTCCCTCCCTTAGCCATGTTTCAGTAATTGCTATAATATCCCAGTCCCATGTACCCATCCATGCCCTGAGTTCATCTGTCTTGCCCGTCAGGCCTCTTGCATTGAAATAAATGCAGTTTAATCTGGACTTCCCTTGCTCTCTGTCCTGATTTTGCCTGATCTGTCTTGTACTAGGATTACTGACACTGCCTTTACTACCTAATATGCTCTCCTTAACTTCTGTGCTGTCCTCAAACTTCTCTTCTGTCTTCCTACTGCCTTGGATCCCAGTCCCCTGCCAAACTAGTTTAAACCCTCCCGAGTGGCTCTAGCAAATCTCCCCGCCAGAATGTTAGTCCCCCTCCAGTTCCGATATAACCCATCCCTCTTGAACAGGTCATCCCTTCCCCAGAAAAGATCCCAATGATCCAAAAATCTAAATCCCTGCCTTCTGCACCAGCTCTCAAGCCATGCATTCACCTACCTAATCTTCCTATTCCTATTCTCACTAGCACGTGGCAAAGATAGTAGTCCTGAAATTACTACTTTCGAGGTCCTGCACTTTAGCCTTCTGCCTAACTCTCTATATTCACACTTCAGGACCTCATCCCTTTTCCTACCTATGTCGCTGGTACCAATATGTACAACGACCTCTGGCTGCTCACGCTCCCCCTTAAGAGTGTCCTGCAAGCGCTCAGAGACGTCCTTGACCCTGGCACCAGGGAGGCAACACACCATCCTGGAGTCTCGATTGCGGCCACAGAAACGCCTGTCTGTGCCTCTAACTAGCGAGTCCCCTATTACTTTTGCTCGCTTGCTCTTTGCCCAACCCTGTCCCACTGCAGAACCAGCTGTGGTGTCACAGGCCTGGCTGCTGCCGGTATCTCCCCCTGACAGGCTATCCCCCTCAACAGTATCCAAAACGATATACCTGTTTGAAAGGGAGCAGCATCAAAGTTCAGCTGCATCGAACTCAGGGAGGCCACGTCCCTTTTTTTAAATGCACTAACTGGCATAAAGCAAGCAAGCTTAAAGGAGTCAGTAAGACTGACAAGAGAAAGTAAATGTCCAAGGTTTATAGATGGGATTTGGGTGATTGAGAAGGTTGGGGGCTGCCGGGGGTGGGAGGGGGGTGGAGGTGGGGTGGGGGGGGGCAGATGGGTGTCATGGGGGAGCATTGGGGTTTGTGGGGTGTGTCAGGGGCAGTGGGTGTTTGGCCGTCAGGCAAGTGGCATCGGTTGTGGTGGGTGGGTCAGTTGTCAATGGGATTTGGTTGTCAGATGGGGCTGTTGGTGGTGGGGAGGGGTCAGGACGGGGGAGAAACGGTAGAGACAGGCATGCAGGTTGGGGGGTGGAGGAGCCTTGTGCAGCTGGGGATGAGGGCATGTAGGGAATCCCATGGGCTTGAGGTGGGGGGTGGGAGAAATGGGGTAGGGATAGTGGGGAATTCAATGGGGACTGTGATTAGTCAGAGTTTGGGGAGTTCCCGGGGATCGGGAGTGCGGGGAGTGTCCCGTGTGAGGCTTGGTCTGGGTAATTAAAATAGATATGTTAAGAAGTGGTTTTAGTTCTTCGAAGTTTTTCAGACTATTAGTGTAACCCTGGCAAAACTATCTGAAGTTAGCGATTTGAATCACTTTGTCAGGTTGGTTCCCAGCCCAGCGCAATTGTCCAGGGAAAGTTAGCACTTCTGGACAATTGCCGGGTAAACCCTTCACTAGGAAATTCCGTGAGGGATTTCCTAACACATCTTTGACATATTCTCCAAACATTCTCTCCCATTGCTGGGGAGCCAAGAAGTTACCAGCCATTGAATTCCCCTTTTAGAATCTAGTTAATACTCATTTCAACTATTAATTTTAATTAACCTCTCTAGAACTCAGCTTTTGGGTCTCACTGTCTCCTGCCCCCCTCCTTCTTTTCTTCATAAATACCAGAACCTCTTCCCTCACTCCCAAATTGCCTCACTCACCAACTTCCCTAGGTTTAGGATTCGTCGGAGTAGTATTCCATAGAAATGTGTCAGCAAAAGCTTCTTGTATTTATACTTGCAAAAATTCTAAGGCCTTTTGAAGTTTATTTATTCGTCACAAGTAAGGCTTACATTAACACTGCAATGACGTTTTTTGGGAAATTCTCCTAGTCGCCACAGTCCGGAGCCTGTTCAGGTCAATGCACCTAACCGCACGTCTTTCAGACTGTGGGAGGAAACCGGAGCACCCGGAGGAAACCCACGCAGACACAGGGAGAACGTGCAAACTCCACACAGACAGTTACCCAAGCTGGGAATCGAACCCAGGTCCCTGGCGCTGTGAAGCAGCAGTGCTCACCACTGTGCTACCGTGCATCAGTTTCTATTAACAGCAATGACTAATTCTACTCTCAAACTTTACACCACTTAGAATTTTTACAGCTCACTTGCACAACCTGTCATTTATCTCACCTGTACTGTAATACAGAATGGAGAATTTGCTGTCCACACAACGTTTAAAAAAAAACTGTGCAGCTCAAGAGTGCAGCCAACGAATTGAAGAATGGTATGAGCTTTGCACTGAGTTGAATTTCACACACATCAGCTTTCTGGTTAGTTCCCTCTCTGAGGAAGGGATTGAACAGATGAGCTTCAGTGCATCTCAGAGAGCTTTTCGTCTGCCTTTAATGAATCATTCGAGATTAAATTTATTCTTCTAATCCGAACGTTTAATGAAACTACAGGATGGATGCGCCTGATGGATTTGGTTTCACCTATGGGGGGGAAAAGCAAAGAGCTTTTCCAGGATTACCAGCTCATCTCTGTAATAAATCTCAATTTAACTTCATTACGATGATCAGTTTGTATTTATTGAGAGCACCCTTGGTGTTTTACGCATGTGCTTTTGGCTTCAGCTACACCACTGGAAAGGTATTTTATATCGGCCATTTATTTCTTCCACTGCAAGTGCTTTGAAGTTACCTCGGAATTCTGAACTATGAACTATTGCTTCATCATCTTTCCAGGAGGTCTTGTGGTGCAGGGATAGAGGTTCTAGGTTCAGGTCCTGTACCAGTTTGTGGCTCAATGGGCTGATAATTGGCTTTGGAATCCTTCCAACCTGTTAAATTCTTTACGACTGAGAGGTATCCTCAACAACTCTCTCCACAGACAGGTGTCAGCGAAAACGGATATTTATTTCAGGTCTTACTCTGTCACACTCCAAACCACAACTTCTCTCTTCGGGTGGCTCCCGGGCAGATCACACCACACCCAGGGTCACCTGACCCATTCCCTTAAAGAGACTATGCACCAACACACATAATACAACCCACCCCTGCTGTTCCACAAAAAGGGGAAAATGTGTGCAAAGTTACTGTTAGGAAACTCAAAAATGCTTGCTTAAACTTGCTTTAAACTTGCTTAAACTTTGACTAGTGGGGTGAGGGGTAGAATTAGTAAGTTTGCGGATGACACAAACATTGGCGAGATGGTTAACAGTGAGGTTGAGTGTCATGGGCTACAGGAACATATAGGTTAAATGGACAGACAAGTGGCAAATGGAATTTAACCCTGAAAAGTGTGAGGTAATACATTTTGGAAGGAGTAATTTGACAAGGAAGTACTCAATGAATGGCATTACACTTGGAAGTTCAAAGGATCAAAGGGACCTTGACGTCTTTGTCCATAGATCTCTGAAGGTGAAAGGGAATGTTAGTGAGGTGGTGAAAAAGGCATATGGGACCTACCCTTTAACAATTGAAGCATACATTGCAAAAGAAAGGAGGTCGTGTTTTAGTTGTATAAAACCAGTTCTGGTTGCCACATTATAGGAAGTGATTGCACTATAGAGGGTAGAGAGGAGATTTACCAGAATGTTGCCTGGGATGGAACATTTAAGTTAGAAGAGAGGTTGGATAGGCTTGGGTTGTTTTCGTTGGATCAGAGAAGACTGAGAGGTGACCCAACTGAGGTGCACAAGATTATGAGGGGCATGGACAGTGTGGATATGGAGCAACTGTTCCCCTTAGTTGAAGGGTCAGTCACAAGGGGACACAGGTTCAAGGTGAGGGGTAGGAGGTTTAGGAGGATGTGAGGAAAATCTTTTTTACCCAAAAGATGGTCTGGAATGCGATGCCTGGGAGGGTGGTGGAAGTGTGTTGCTATTGGAGCTTTTTTCAGAGACTAAGCATTAAGCTAGCTCAGCTAATACAAAGACTCGCGGAGATAGTATTCTGGTTAAAGACATTACTTTATTTCTCAGGCTTGGTTCAATGCAGCGAAGGAGGGTGATTTTGGTGGCGATCCAAAATCACTCTAAAAGTACATCACTTTCAGAATTACAATTGTACAATTTTCAAAAGTCACTTGTCTGTCCTCTCTGCTCACCCCAGCAGGGTGAACCAATCATTATTCGCATGGATTATTTACCATGGCCAATAACGTTTACTCCCTGACAGCATGGGACGACGTGAGTTCTTGGATTTTGAAAGCCTTTCTCATAGTCTCCGAACAAATCCTTACTGAGAAACTGCATGCCCCATTCATTGATTTGTCTGGGATTGCTCAGACTGCCTGGAGTCCACACTGATAAGAGATACACTCAGTAGCTATATTGTTCCAAAGAATGTGGTTCTTTTCACTTGACTAAGTCCCATCATGCCTTAGTGTATTGTGCCTTTGGCCAAGGTATATGCTTATGATACAGAATATTCAGAAATACATGCTTAAATTCTCTAACAGTGGTTATATGTGTCTCTATGCAAACAGTACCTTTGTAAGATATATTCCAGGCACTATGTGACTTCGCTCTAAATTAATCTAGTCTGATTTGTTAGTCTTTTAGTCCCAGGTTATTCTGAACCCCCTCTTATATTTGCCTTATATCCTTTAAAAAGTACCTGGATGTGCACTTGGCACATCATAACATTATTGCTGGTTCTGATTACTTCCTGTCTTAAATAAAACCAGCCCCATATTTTCTCAAGACCTGGACAAAATTCTGAATTAAATGAAACAAATTGACTGGGGTCAGGCAGGAATATCATAATACTTCACGACTGAGAGTGGATGTACTTCACAGCATCATTCAACACATCATTGATGGGAGACTTCAAAGAGGCTCAATTTTAAATCTTTGCAAGTGGATGGAATTAAGTGGATTAAGATCACAGCCATTATATTTAATAAGAGGCATTGGCTAAACTTGTTTTTGATTTGATTTGATTTGATTTATTTTTGTCACATGTATTAGTATACAGTGAAAAGTATTATTTCTCATGCGCTGTACAGACCAAGCATACCGTTTGTAGAGAAGGAACCGAGAGAGTGCAGAATGTAGTGTTACAGTTATAGCTAGGGTGTAGAGAAAGATCAACTTAATAAGAGAGATAATATCCATGAATCTCCCATCTTACTGACATAGATCTTTGAGCTGAAGTGCACATCTGATATAAAAGGCAAGATTTGGTAACTTGCCTCAAGCTTTATGTTTCATATGGAAGCCAACATAATTTGTTAGCTTGCAAAAAGATGAAATCAAGTGGGTTTCTCCTGAAATTCTTACCACTCCACAATCTCTCAATCTCATATAAAGCCACACCTGCCCTTTGTATTACTCACATAAGTGAAATCTGGGCTGCAATTTTCCCACGAAAAAACACTAAGGCTGGAATTTTCCAACTGTTCACGTCGACGGGATTCTCTGGTCCTGCTGCAGTGAACGGAGATTTGGCTGAGAGCCAAATTCTCCACCCTCACTTGCAGTGGTGGCAGAGATGAATGGCCTGAAAATTCAGGCCTAAACATCGTAACGGTGAGAAAACCGAAGCGAACACGGTCTGGACCATAATCATCCCACAAATAGTCATTTTTTTCAAGAGTGATGAGTTGCGCATTTGTTTTGGGAGGGGCGGGGCCTAAACACACCAGTGAGCTCAGCTGAAAAGTGATTGGGCACCGTTCTAAAAGGGCACCCTGATCTCACAGTGCATGGGAATCCACCCCACCCCCATCCCCACAGACATTGGGACACCCCCCCCCCCCCCCCACCCTCATCGGCAGCATGTTTCCCTACCCCCACCCTGACATAGATTGGTGACATCGGGGCATGGGATCCTCACAAAGCGTGCCTCTTCATGACTCCAAACATGCCCCCCTCATGACCCCCGAAATGCCCCCCTTCATGCTCCACCCCTATGCACCTCTCCTCTGCACAACCTCCCTACATAGCCGCCCCGTCATAGCCCCCAGCATAATCCCCACCCCCCCTATCATAGTTCCTGTTATAGCCCCACTCAGCCCTGCACCTGCTCAGGCCGCACCCCTGCTCAGGCTCCACCCCCACTCAGGCCCCACCCTTTTGACACTGCCCCGGCCCAACTAGCACTGTCAGGATGCCTGGTGGGCATGCCAGCGTGCCAGGTAGGCATGGCCAGGTGGTGACTGCCAGATTGGCACTGCCCAGCCATGTCTCCAACCACCCGGAGCCTTCAATGGCCTCTGAACCCAGTAGAGATTCTCGCTGGGCTCGCACCACACCCAAGGGTCAGAAGATCCTGGGAGCTGGGAGAATCTGATATCAAACAGGCGAAGCACATTGAAATGCTCCTTTAAATATGGTAATTAGCCTCACACACTTTCTGAATGCCATCCAATTTGCACCGGGATGATTGCAAACCATTTGGCACTGGTTGCAAATTTGGTTTTTAAGCCCACACACTATTTTTCGGGATCAGCACAATCTGCACCAGACACGGCAAGGCCAGAAAATTCTCCCCAGGTCTATAGCTTTGTGAATACTCTGTGTGATTCTAACACATTAATTATGTATGCTGTTGCAATCTAAAACACTGCATTTAGACCAACATGAATTGTATTTGATGTGCGTGACAGTTTGTTGCTGGTCTCCTATCATATTGTTAAGTTGAAGCCTTTGGACAGTTCTACGCGACTTATCTGAAACGCCACACTGGAAGTGCTAGACAGAAAAATCATAGTCCTACTCATAGGGAACTACAGAACTAACTCTTCAATCACTCACACTGATCTCCCACCCAACCCCGACCACTCCCTCAAGCCCCCAACTACCCCCTAATCTCCCTAACTAACCCATTGCCCTTGACTATCCCCATCCTGAGACAGCAACCCCCAATCCCCCAACCACTCATCCATTCCGCAACAAGCCTGACTACTCCCGACCTGATTAGCCCCGGACATGTCTACTCTTCCTAATCAGACCCAACTACCCTTAACCCACCTGCCATCTGACTCACCTGCCTCCTTATCTACCTGCCACCTCACTCAACTGCTACCTGTCCAACATAGAAGGCTCCCAAATGCCACCCTACCCACCTACCACCCAAACGTCCAAAAGTCTTTCAGGGCTCAACAAGGTAGATGCAGGAAGGATGTTTCCCCTGACTTGAGTGTGTCGTGTGTAGAACCAGGGACACAGGGCGCGATCTTACTGGCCATTCAGAGAACACTCCCGCTGCAGCGAGGTCAAGGAATTTGCGGCGGGATGGGAAAATCCCATCAGTGTGAACGGTGGTAAGATTCCGGCCACAGTCTTAGAATAAGAGGTGGGCTATTTAGGGCTAAGATAAGGAGGAATTTCTTCACTCAGAAGGTCATGAATCTTTGGAATTCTCTCCTCCAGAGGTGTGTGGAGACTCAATCATTGAGTATATCCAAGACAGAGATCGAATGGTTTCCAAATATTAAAGACATCAAGGTTATAGTGCAGTAAAATGGCGCTGAGATGGAAAATCACCCGTGAGCTTGCTGAATGATGGAGTAGGCCGAATAACCTACTCGCACTCCAATTTCCCATGTTCCAACCCAATTCCAACATTGGAAGAGTTCATGCCAGCGCTGGCAAAGGCAATGGTTTTCAACAAGCTTGATGCCAGAAATGGCTACTGGAATGTGAAGTGCGATGTGAAACCTTTACTAGAATCATAGAATAGAATCATACAGTACAGAAGGAGGCCATTGAGCCCATCGATTCTGAAAGAACCACAATCCCACCCAGACCCCATCCCCACAACCCCATGCATTTACCTAGCTAGTATCCCTGACACTAAAGGACAATTTAGCATGGCCAATCCACCCAACCCGCACATCTTTGGACTGTGGGAGGAAACCAGAGAACCCGGAGGAAACCCATGCAGACACGGGGAGAATGTGCAGACTCCACACAAAGTGACCCAAGCCAGGTATTGAACTCGGGTCTCTGGCGCTGTGAGGCACTAGTGCTAACCACTGTGCCACCGTACCGCCTGGTTGACAAAATTGAACAAACTCTTTGGCCAGTAAAAATTCCTGTGTCTACATTTTGGCTTTAAAGTGAGCCAATGTTTTGTTCCAGCAGCAAGCAGATGAAATATACTAAGGATGTAAATCAGGAGTCAGCGTAGCTGAGAATATCCAGGTATATATATAACCAAAGCCATGGAGAGAACCAGGAAAGCTCGAATAAAGTAAATCACAGACAAATGCATTGTGAAGGTGACAGAATGCCAGCTCTTTGCAATGGTGTACACAGCTAATGGAGTCAAACCAAGTCCTGCACAAGGTAGAGCCAATTCTGAGATGGGCAAGAAAGTGTTGTGGAATTTCCTTGACTTGAACTAGCATATGAGTTCTTTCATCAAAAGAGAAAATGCTGGAAAATCTCAGCAGGTCTGGCCCCATCCGCAAGGAGAGAAAAGAGCTGACGTTTCAAGTCCAAATTACCCTTTGTCAAAGCTGAGAGAAAAGAGCTGACATTTCGAGTCCAGATGACCCTTTGTCATCTTATAGATACTGCCAGGCCTGCTGTGATTTTCCAGCATTTTCTCTTTTGGTTTCAGATTCCAGCTTCCGCAGTAACTTGTTTTATGAATTCTTTCATCCCTCACGTGTCAGGATACAAACAGAAAATCTACGAGAGGTGATGAAAGATGTTGTTGAGTGTTGTGTTATGTGCCTGCATGCCATTGTAATGTAAAGTTGTTTGACAGAGCAAGGATTAACATGGGATTGGAGAATCGTATTACCCAAAGTGTGATGTATAGAGTCACATGGTAAGGGACTCAGAGAGAACGCTTTGAAACTAGTCTGCATGGAGACAATAGCTCCATGCATGACCATAGCTTGGGTCTATAAATAGTTAAAGACGAACATTAAATAGTTGATGTGTAAACAAATAAGTTTCAAGACCTCCTCAAGAGCCCTGCCTGAGCTGTTGAAAGGACAAGCCGCACATGTACAGGATCCAATTATGAAAACCTGGAACCCAGCAAAAGGTGTTGTTGAAGCTGAGTCTCCAAGCACCTATATCAATGTGACTGATACCAGTAAACAAATGAGAAGGACCAGAATCCATATTCCACTGACACCTGAGTTGGAAAAGCAGAAAAGATCAACAAAACCAGCAACATCTCTAACCAATGAGACAAACAACATCAGCAGCATCATCATTAGGCAGAGCAACATCAACAACATCACCAGCAAGTGACACAACATTAGCTGCATCAAGCTCGATTCCTATGATACCAGGGACTACATGGACAACATTGTCTATGCAGCATGCCAACTCATCACGTAATGAGTTCCAAATCTACAAGATGGAGACACAACATATTACTACCAAAATAATACCATGAATAATATTTTTAGAAAGGAAAACAAGTATAAAAGACTCTTAAGGTGTTTAGTATATTTATAAATCTCTAGCGATTGATTCTCCCATCCTGCTGCACTAACTTTAAAGTGCAGTGGGCCAGGAGAATCTTGCGGTGGGCAATGCGTGGGATCCGCGCATACGTTCCTCCCCTGATAGAGTCTCCCACCGCCAGATTTCTGGTGGGATCAGCTCCGCCCCGGAAATTGGTAGGGAGGCATGGGAATTATTTCAATAATTATTTTAATATATTTTAAATGCAATTAGCAGGCCCAGGACTGAAGTCTCCGGCCTGCTAGCATTTCTTTCCCTCCTCCCTGTCCTCCTCTGCAGAGTGGTTCATTCCAGCAGGAATATACTAGCTCCCAACTAACAGGGAATGAGCGGATTGACCCCACTGGAGTTAAGGGGGGGCAATTTGGAGCCCCCAGGGGGTCAGGCCATGGGGAGGGGCACACCCTGGACATTGGTACCCTGGAAGTGCCAGCCTGTGCACCCTGGCACTGCCCAAGGGGCAAAGTGCCCATGCCCAGGGTGCACCTTGGCACTGTTGGGCAATGGGCAGTGCCAAGGGGATAGGGCATATGGGGGAGGGGGGCAGGGCCCAATGAGGTGAGGCCTGGTGGGGCAACCGGTGGGGATAGGGTGGGGCCTGGTGGGGCAATCAGTGGGGGTGGGGTGGAGGGGGTCCCGCTGCTACTCTTCAGGCAGGATCAGTGGGGGAAGGAGAGAGGCCAGCGATCGAAGAAGGCTGGGAGAGGGAGGGGGTGTTCAACCTGTGTGTGGGGGGGCGGGGTTCAGGACTATGGGGGGGGTCGGGGCTGCGGATGGGGTAACTATCATGGGGGGGCTGGAGATTAGGGTGGGCTGGGGACTTTTGGGGGGGGGGGCAGCCTGCTCGGGGGGGTCAGGACTGCGGGGGGGTGCGGGAAGTTGGGGCTGCAGGGGAGGTAACTATCACGGGGGTGGGGGCTGAAGATTGGAGTGGGCCAAATGGGGTGGAGGGGTCAGAGCTGGGCCTGGGAATGGTCGGCGGGCTAGCAATCGGATCGTGGGGGTGGTGGAGGGCTGCCGTTGCAGGGGTCACGGGACTTCCCAGCGATTGAGCTGGCCAGCAATTGGGAGGCCAGCAGTGCGGGGCCACTGCACATGCGTGGAACTCGGCATTGAGAGATCGCCACATGTGCAGTGGCTCGCTCAGCGCGATGCTGCCAGCCTCTCCAGTGGGCCCTGCCCCTGAATTATAATGATATACATGCTAGTGATCTCTGCAGTGCAGAGTGTGGGAGATTCTTCACTGAACTCCCACTGAAAAAAGCAGCATGAATTACTGCAGTTTTCACGTGAATTTGACACTTAGAATTTGTTTGGGAGAATTCCAGCCCTATTGTTAATTTTCTTTAGTTTAGAAAAAATAAGTTAATTATTGGAACTGTTATACTGATATAGAGGCATCACTAATAGAAGGATGTTATACAGTTAGATTGCTGGTAAAGAGCTAGGAACCACTTATGTGAATAAATATCCTGGAGTGCCATGTTCATGCTATAGTCATGTGCCAGTCATCTGGTACAGTTTCATCCATTCATTTAATCTATTACATTTCACTTAGAATTTTCTGCTCCTGTCTACACCACTTCTTCCTCTTGAGATCTCTCCAAACCACAGTGTCATGACTTCCATTGATTAGTGCAAAGAAGCTGGTCCAAAATGCGTTAAAATGGGGAATGAATCCTATACTGTTGGCACTAATCTGATACACACAGGCCATCCAGCATCTGAGCCAACCCGTACCACAAAGTGTCCCAATTTCCAATGGCCACATACAGTTTTAGATATATGTTGCAGCCTGGAGCTATGTATGGTGATAGTGATAGTAGCTGCTCCAATTTCGTTCCATCTCATAGTTGACCAGGAATCTCTCCCACTCCCATCACCTGCCATTGGCGTATCTAGATTGATAACTGATTGGCTGTGCTATGAATACAGCTTCCTCACCCATCAACTCCTGGAGTGGGTCTTGAATCTGAAGCTTCTGACTCAAGATGGTGATACTACTCCCTGTGCCACAAGACCTTCTTCTACATCACTTACTATAGCAGTAACCTTTGTTTCAGCAGTAAAATGTAGATATGTGTCTCTCTATTGAGTTATCTAAGTCATTGATAAATATAGTGATAGTTGAGGTTCCAATGTAGATCCTTCCAGAACACCACAGGATCCTTCCTTCCAATTTGAGTACACACATTATTCTGACTATCTGTCTTGTAGCCAGGTCAATAACTTGCCTTTAATTGTATGGACTCTAATTTTAGCTACCCATCTGTTATGTGGTACTATTTTGAACGTCTTCTGAAATCCACATAAACTACATCCATAAACATTCCCTATCTACTGCTATTTTTACTTTCTCATGAAATGTAATTAGGTCACAAGACATGAACCACCCTCTACAATTCTTCGTTGACTCTCTCTAATTAGCTCAAATTTCTCTGAAGCCTCAATGGCATTGTTCTGAATTATAGATTCCAACAACTTCCACATAAAGCTATTTTTAATTTCACTCTCTCACTTTTCTCAAATAATTTTAATTTCCAAATTTCCAAGTTAAAGAGACAAGCAATTTCCTCAAGTTCCTTCAAAACCTTGGAGTGGGAATCATCCGGTCCAAGGATTTGCCAGACTTTAATGGGATTATATTTTTCTCATACCTTTCTCTTATTAGATTTAACTTTAGTGAGTTCCAGTCATTAACTCATTATTAATTTCTTTAGAATGTCAGGTATATTATCCACTCTATTTTGAAGACTGACATTAATATATTATGCAGTAATTTTGCCATTTGCTTAATTTCATTTCCAGTATTACTTCTGTCAGTTTTTAAAGGGTCCAGAATACCTTTATCCTTTCTTTTCGAATATAATTGTTAAAACTATTTTTTTGTTCATCTTAATATCCCTTGTGACTTTTTTGATATTAATTTTTTGCAGCTCTTATTATTATTTCTGCCTTCCTTTGCTGTCCTTTATACGTCTGTCTCACATCCTCTGGATTTACATTATCCTTTCCATTATTTTATGGAATGATTTCACACACAGAATGAATTCAACAGGCAGCTGTAACACAAATATTGGTGGTAGAATAATGGGAGGTATATGCACAAGAAAGCACTCATTGCAATTGCAAAATTGGTTGGGTTATACCACAAGAGAAGGTTTCAGGAATAAGGGATGCCTAAACTATGGAGAAAATTAAGCAACTTCCACCATCATTTTATTAAGAAAAATTGAGGCACTAGAGGAAGTGCAAAAAAGATTTACAAGGAAGGTATGAGGAATGTGGGGGTATACCTATCAGGAGAAGGTGGGAACAGGCTGAGTCTTGAAAAGAAATTGCTAAAGCATAACCTAATGAAGGTCTTTAAAATAATGAAAGGTTTTGATAAGGTTAGATGGAGAGAGTTACCACTTGTGGGGAAGGGCAAAACTAGAGGCCATAAATCTAAAATCGTCAACAAGGAATTAAATAGGAAATTCAGAAGAAATCTGTTTATTATAGAGCTGTGACAATGTAGAGTTCGCTACCATAGGGAATGATAAGTGACTAGTATAGATGCATTTAAGGGGAGGCTAGACAACAATTTAAGGGAAAAGAAGAAAGAGAGTAATGCTGATTGAGTCAAATGAGGAAAGATGAGAGGAGGCTAGAGTGAAGCATACATGACAGCAATGACTGCTTGGGCTGAATGACCTGGCACAGTGCTGTATATCCTCTGTAATCCAATGCCATCCCTAATAGTTACTTAGACCTATCTTTTTTGATAGAGCTCTCCAAGTAGCTTCAGTGAAATTCAAATATTTTTACCCTTTAAATTATGCCTTCATATTTTCCCTCTTGTTTGAAATTGTTCCTCTGTCAGTTCTTCAGCTTAGTCAATTCTATTTACTTCAATCATAGAGTGTGTTGTTTAAAACTCCCAGTTGACTCAGGCTTATTATGACCATGAATTCAAGGTGATGTCTGCATTGTCTTCTTTCATTATGAGCCACTGAGCGGCTTTTCCCATGAGGCCTCCAATCTGTTTAAATGGATCAACTCTCCAGTGATCCAATGACATGTTCATTTTTAATGTTTTCATTTGGTGGAATTTGCAAATAAGACCAGATTTGCTTTTCCCTGGGTGGTAGTGAGTAATGCAAATGGTGTTTGTTTGTATTGTTTGCTTCATTATCCTTTCATTTAAATATTAATGTGGTGCAGCGCTCTGTGGATGGGTAGCACAGTGGAATAGAATTTTACTTTTACTTTAGACACGTAGGGGCAGGGTGCAGAAAAAAAAATGTTCCTTTCTTACATAGTTGCTGGAGGTGTCATACTGGATGAGTATATATACGACTATTGCCAAATTCATGGCATAGTAAGTTATAATCTCCGGTTTACTCCCACAGTCCAAATGTTTGCTGGTTAGGTGCATTGGTCATGTTAAATTCTCCCTCAGTGTACCCGAACAGGCGCCGGAGTATGGCGACTCAGGGATTTTCACAGTAACTTCATCACAGTGTTAATTGCAGTGGGGCGGCACGGTGACACAGTGGTTGGCACTGCTGCCTCACAGTGCCAGGGACATGGGGTTCGATTGCCAGCTTGGGTCACTGCCTGTGTGGCATTTGCATGTCCTCCCTGTGCCTGTGTGGGTTTCTTCCGGGTGTTCCGGTTTCCTCTCACAGTCTGAAAGATGTGCTGGTTAGGTGCATTGACCCAAACAGGTGCCAAAGTCTGGTGACTAGGGGAATTTCACAGTAACTTCATTGCAGTGTTAATGTAAGCCTACTTGTGTCTAATAAATAAACTTTAACTTTAATGTAAGCCTACTTGTGACACTAATAAAAAATAAATTTTAAAGTTACAACATTGTTTTTTTTAGTCTTTGGAACCTGCAATCAAAAGCCTAGGCCAGAACAATGAATATCACCATCTTAAAAGATTATAATATACTTGACCAAATTGAACTTCGGTTATGTTTTTTTCTTGATGGACTGTGGTTGATGGAAATAATCTTGCATTCATGTGTTGCCAATCTTCTACAATTGGTCACAAGCTAGGAATTCCTAGGCAGTTGTTATTTTCATCTCTCCACATAGTGTGAGCTAGTGGAAGGATGCACTGGCTATGGCATCAATGTTCCATCCAATTCCTATAAATGTACCAATGGATAGGATCATTAGTACTCATCAGTGGGAGGGTTTATTGGACCTCCACAAATGCCACATTGAAAATGGGCCACCCTCCCCCACCAAGTGCATATATCCATTCTGGATGTCAAACCTGATTATGGAGCCAGAGTTTTCAGTCTTCACTTGCCAAGATGATTGGTTCAAGCCCTGAATGTTTCACATCCAAGGAAGGAATATTACTGCGAAAGCCAATTCCACTTTGACAATCTCCCTTTGAGAATCCATTAGAGTATCTGGGGCCATATTCTCTTTTCCCAAATTGGAGCAGAATGAAGGTAGGTTGGCAAAATAAATATGTGCTGGTCTACTGACTGTACTAATGTACCTTTAAGAGAGAGCAGCATTCCATTATAGTATAAGAGTGTTCAACACAGCAAAGCTTAATGCGGGACTGGAGAGCAGTTCTACTCAATGTATGGTGGAGAGAGTCACACAATAGTAACCTGTGGAATAGTAGAATCTAGAAGGAGATGACAAGGGCGATTCTCCCAGCCCACTGCGCTGTCTTTGTCGTGCAGTGGGCCAGGAGATTCTAGTGGAAGCCGTTTCATGGGTTCCCCACTGGGTGCCACGGCCTCCGCACATCTCCAGCACTCGGATTTTGGGCACTGTCATTAAATTATTCAAAAGGGGATTTTAATGTATTTGAATATCATTAGCATCAGGCATGTCAGCTAGCCTCTCCTCCTCCGCCAGGAGTGGTTCACTCCAGCAAGGTTTACTATAGCTCCCCGCTTGCAGAGAGTTGGTATCCTGATTCCATTGGAGTGAAGGGGGGGCAATCAAGGCCCCCCAGAGGGTCAGGTGCTGGGGGGGGGGGGGGTGCCCCCTGGGCATTGCCACCTTGGCAGTGCCAGTCTGGGCCCCCTGGCATCATTGCAATTGAAACATGATGTAGTACAATTACTTAGTGGAAGTACACAGTACTAACATTCCTGTCCATTCAATGACCAGCAATTATTGAAACTTATTTTTCCCTTCCACTCTAGCCAAATTTCACACTGAGCACTCTTTCTGGTCGCCTAGAAAGAACAAACAATAGTGATAGTGCAAAGAAGAGCAAGAGGACTGATCCCTAATGAGTTATGCAGTAGGATTGAAGCAACTTGAGCTCTTCAATCTATAAAGAAGGTGGTCTTTTAGAAGTCTATAATGTTGTTAAGGGAATAGCTAAAGTGCATCTCGATATCACTTTATGTTACATTCTCAAAATAGAACAAGGCGACATAGGTTAAAGCTAGAAAAAGGTTAAATTTAACCTTGATGCCAAAATATTCTTCTTCATGAACTACCAGCATGTAGAAAATACTTCCAATTGAGCAGCAGAAACAAAAACCATTATTACTTAAGGAACAATTGGATACTACAAGGGGGACCTTTGCTGTGCTTCAGGATGCATGATTTAAGAATCACTTTCTTTACTAATAATTATCTTGTGATCACAGAGGCAATTTATGTTGGCCAGCCATTCACCTGTGAAGGACACGACAGGCAAGCCTGATTGCCCACTTGAGTGACCCACACACATACATTCCAATACGGGTCACTGGATTTTAATCAAGAGAGGAAATCCTGACTGATTTCCCTCTTCCTGGCCTCGGGCACTGCACAGTATAGCTGAGATCAGCTAACTTAGCATAGACCAACAATGAAAGCTACAAGATCAGCAACAGTCCATTTAATTCATGCTGCGCTGTCAGTCTGCTACATTATTTGAGGCTTGGTTTCAGTCTCATCAAAATGATTTTCAGAGTTCAGCACGTCCTGTATTTTTAAGATACTGATTATTTTTTATTGCAGCAGGAACAGTAGGAAAGCTCTGCTACGTATCGCGATTTAATTTTACCATGCTGCTAACTTCATAGCTCCCTTCATCTCACTTTCAGTTCAGAGCCAAACTCAAACTTAGAGATTGACAGGTCTGAGAAATGAGAACACAGAAGTAAACCAGAATTTAAAACCACATTCCACTGATTATTATATTGAATAATGAGGGATATAATTCACTCAGTGGGAGGAATCTGTGGAAAATTAGTTTAAAATCAGCTGAGACTTGCAGTAAAATATGCAGGACAATGCAGACAACATACTCTCAACAAGCAGCAACCCCTTGAGCGGCACTTTACAAAGCAAATACAACGTATCATAAATATATTTTTAATTAGCATTAATTCTTTAAACTTTGCAAAGATATTCATTATTAATTTTTCTAGCTTATGATCCCAGTGAGAGGAAATCAGGAGACTTCTTTTTTCTTGTCCTCCAGTATATTGTATCATTACATTAAATACTTTCATTAGGGTAGATCATCATTATAAAGGAATGACTTTGAATTTGCTCTCATTTTATTGATGATTGTGTGCTGGAGTCATCTGTTCGTGGAATATTGGAAAAGTCACTTAATGCAGATATTTACTGTTTTACGTTGTACTTTTGTCTCTATGGGTGGGATTTTACGGCCTCTCCTGTCCCAAAACTGTAAACTCCACCCCCCCAAGGTCAAAAAACCTTCCCATTGTCCGCCCCTTGTCCGCTCTGATTCCCGTGGCGGGCGAGACAGTAAAATTCCGGCCTATGGGTGGGATTTCCCATCCGCGCTGGCCCCGAGACCGGAAAATCCCACCTGAGGTCAATGGACCTTTGCATTGTCCATGTCCTACGATTCCCATGGCAGGCGGAACAGGAAAATTCCACACTAAGTCCCAAATCACATCTAATATTAACCACAGGTGCAATGCATAGGTATACTGTAGTGCAAAATGTCTAATTGTTCAGGAGAAAAACTGAGATCTCAAATGCCAATGTTGTTCATGAATGATTTGGCATGAAACAGTTGATGAATGACGAGAGAAAAAAGATGGACGATAAGATATTTCACGAAGCAAAAACCAATTGCAATTGTCCCTTGATACAATATGCTGGCTTTGATGCAACATTATTTTTGTTCAGGCTTTCATCATGTTCACTACAACTTACTTAAACTGCTTTTCAGCTTTCAAATGTAAAATCAATAACAATAAATAGCTTTATTTATGTGTGGGTGTATTTGTTACTGAATGCCATAATTCATCAGTTACAATGGGTACTTAATTGTCCACTTCTGGTTTGAAAACCACGCTTTAAAACTTCAACTCTGCTGGCAATTGTCTTGCAGGAATGCAGAAAGTATTAAAATCAGTCATCCATTTTATGTAAGAAAGTGAATTGCTAATTACCAACATGTCTTTCAATACCTTGAAAACTGATGCTGATTTCAGTTTTAAAAAAGCCTGATTTACATTGAAACATACCACTTACAGTTTTATTAATTCAACTGTTCACTTACATGAGCAGTTACTGGTCAGGAGCATGCTTTCCTTGCTTTTGCAAGCAGTTTCTCCAACTCAATGCTCTTTTCCTGCCTGAGTACATTCCACCCATCAAATATTAACTTTGACAGATGAACAGTGAAGAAAGTGACATGCAAATGAAAGACCACTGATTCTAAAAACCACTGGCTCACATTGCACCTTTCTGTGCATTCTAAAATGGTGGCTCAGATCGTGAAGATTGGGTAGTAACTATCCATTATATACAAAGTCTCCCTCAACAAGCAAAACCCGTAAATTCAGAAATGCACATGCATTAAATGAAAGCAAAAATGGATGGGATTGTAAATAAAATTGTCAAAATATGTTGATCAGGATGGTTGGTGGCAATTAATAAGCACCCTTTACTTGCAGTCTGTACTTTAGCCAGTGAGTTGGCCTGTGCAACAGTATAAATTAAGCCATGCATTTCAAATGCAATTCTGATTCATGGAAAGAAGTTACAGCTTCTGTACATGACACTACTTTTCATTAACTCCTCAACAGAGCATTACCACAAGGGTCAGCTTTCCAATTCCAATTCTCTACTCACACCCAGTGTTGCACTAGCTGTTAATTCCCGGAACAGGTCACTAGTCTGTTGCCAGGGGGTTATGGCTTGAGGGGCACCACTGTCCATCAAGCGTGACTGACCAGGAGTCTCTCACACTCTGACCACCCGCCAGTGGCGTGTTGGAATGGTTTGCAGGTTGACACTCAACCTGTTTAACAACATGATGAATGTACTTTCCTTGGCCATCAAGTCCTGGGTTGGGACTCAAACTTGGAGCTTCCGGCTGAGAGACAGGGACGCTACCTACTGCACCACAAAACCTCCTGACGGGCAGCTTTATTGGGTATCTACCCTTGTGCACTGCTGATACTCATCTAGGTTCACTGGAGAGGTTCTAATTAACTTAATGGACGGAATTTTTCCATCCCGCCCACCATGGGGATCATAGCCGGTGGGAGCAGACCATGCCTTGGGGCGAGCGCGGCTGGAAAATGCTGCCCAATGCCCAAGTTAGCAAGGAATGAGCTGAAAAAGGGGCTTAGGAGAGCTAGGAGGGGACATGAGAAGTCCTTGGCGGGTCGGATCAAGGAAAACCCGAAGGCTTTTTACTCTTATGTGAGGGATAAAAGAATGACCAGGGTGAGGTTAGGGCCGGTCAAGGACAGTAGTGGGAACTTGTGTATGGAGTCAGTAGAGATAGGCGAGGTGATGAATGAATACTTTTCTTCAGTGTTCACCAAGTAGAGGGGCCATGTTTTTGAGGAAGAGAAGGTGTTACAGGCTAATAGGCTGGAGGAAATAGATGTTCGGAGGGAGTTTGTACTGGCAGTTTTGAATAAACTGAAGGTCAATAAGTCCCCTAGGCCTGATGAAATATATCCTAGGATTCTTTGGGAGGCAAGGGATGAGATCGCAGAGCCTTTGGCTTTGATCTTTGGGTCCTCGCTGTCCACGGGGATGGTGCCAGAGGACTGGAGAGTGGCAAATGTTGTTCCTCTGTTTAAGAAAGGGAATAGAAATGACCCTGGTAATTATAGACTGGTTAGTCTTACTTCGGTGGTTGGTAAATTGATGGAACAGGTCCTTAGGGATGGGATTTACGACCATTTAGAAAGACGCGGATTAATCCGGGATAGTCAGCACGGATTCGTGAAGGGCAAGTCGTGCCTCACAAATTTGATAGAACTTTTTGAGGAGGTGACTAAGTGTGTTGATGAAGGTAGGGCAGTTGATGTCATATACATGGATTTTAGTAAGGCGTTTGATAAGGTCCCCCATGGTCGGCTTATGATGAAAGTGAGGAGGTGTGGGATAGAGGGAAAGTTGGCCGATTGGATAGGTAACTGGCTGTCTGATCGAAGACAGAGGGTGGTGGTGGCTGGAAAGTTTTCGGTTTGGAGGCAGGTTGCTAGCGGAGTGCCACAGGGATCAGTGCTTGGTCCTCTGCTCTTTGTGATTTTTATTAATGACTTAGAGGAGGGGGCTGAAGGGTGGATCAGTAAATTTGCTGATTACACCAAGATTGGTGGAGTAGTGGATGAGGTGGAGGGCTGTTGTAGGCTGCAAAGAGACATAGATAGGATGCAAAGCTGGGCTGAAAAATGGCAAAAGGAGTTTAATCCTGATAAATGTGAGGTGATTCATTTTGGTAGGACTAATTTAAACGTGGATTACAGGGTCAAAGGTAGGGTTCTGAAGACTGTGGAGGAACAGAGAGATCTTGGGGTCCATATCCACAGATCTCTAAAGGTTGTCACTCAAGTGGATAGAGCTGTGAAGAAGGCCTATAGTGTGTTAGCTTTTATGAACAGGGGGTTGGAGTTTAAGAGCCGTGGGGTTATGCTGCAACTGTACAGGACCTTGGTGAGACCACATTTGGAATATTGTGTGCAGTTCTGGTCACCTCACTATAAGAAGGATGTGGAAGCGCTGGAAAGAGTGCAGAGGAGATTTACCAGGATGCTGCCTGGTTTGGAGGGTAGGTCTTATGAGGAAAGGTTGAGGGAGCTAGGGCTGTTCTCTCTGGAGCGGAGGAAGCTGAGGGGAGACTTAATCGAGGTTTATAAAATAATGAAGGGGATAGATAGAGTGAACGTTGAAAGACTATTTCCTCGGGTGGATGGAGCTATTACAAGGGGACATAACTATAGGGTTCGTGGTGGGAGATATAGGAAGGATATCAGAGGTAGGTTCTTTACGCAGAGAGTGGTTGAGGTGTGGAATGGACTGCCTGCAGTGATAGTGGAGTCAGACACTTTAGGGACATTTAAGCGGTTATTGGATAGGCACATGGAGCACACCAGGATGACAGGGAGTGGGATAGCTTGATCTTGGTTTCAGATAAAGCTCGGCACAACATCGTGGGCCGAAGGGTCTGTTCTGTGCTGTACTGTTCTATGTTCTATAATGCGCCGTAAGTTGCACTTAAAACTGCTAACTGTAAATATAGATAATCTGCGATTATCCAATGTATTGTAAACTATCAACTCTTTACAAACACTATGATATAGTTTTGCAGGTCTCTCCCACTATGTCCAATTCTACACATGCAGTCATTGTCACAATGCTCAAGGGATTCACAAATAATAATCATCTTAAACCAACCAACAGTTAATTTCTCTGCAAAGATGGCTTGGTAATGATACTTGGTGCCATGAACTGCATTTATGTGCAGGGCATTGATGCTCAGAATATTATTTACATATGTTTAAGTTCAATATTTATTTCATCTACTCTGCCTCACACTGCTGAGCTTAGAACATTTGTGAAAAATGATCGTGTACGTGCATAGCTACCATGACAATATAAATGTGGAATTGAGTCACAGAGAAGGAATTCACTGCATAAGCTTTATTGTTAAGTACTTGCAAAGACTTTGTGGAGTAAGTGTCCTGAAACCACACCTTCTGATGGTCGGTGAAACATATTTTTCACGCTGACAATATATTTCAATTCTTTTTGACAGATTGAGAGGTGCTTTTCAGGACACTCGGCAATGGCTGTTTAAATTTTCTTGTTGAGTGCTATTTACCGCTTTATATGCCCATAGAGTATAGAATCTCTTTGATCTGTTTGAGAATAGATTGTGCGTTTTTTCAGTGTTGGCAGCTTAACAATATATTTTTAGAGGCAAAGTAGCAATAAAACACCATTCCAAAGACCTTGTTCCTCTGAATAAAAAAAAACATAGGATTGGATTTTATGCTCTCCCTCAGTGGTTTGAAGGTTTGGGGACAAATAAAATCCAGTGAATGGCCTTTCCACCATCTGCACACCCTGCCTGAACCTGACTGAAATTTTACATGGCTCGGGGATGTGCTGGATGGCTTGCCTGCCCTTGGGCTTATTGAGACTCTTAAGTGGCCAATTAATGGCCACTGAAGAATCTCATACCATCATTGCTGGTATTTTACCCATGGGGAGTTATGACCCAAGCCATGCAGGATGTCTCGCTTTAGCTGTTGTGACAGGCAAGTGGGAACATGGCAGCCTCTTCTACTGTTTCTCCAGGTATCCCTTCACCCAAAGTCACCCCTCTTCAGCCCTCCCTTTTGCCTCTTGAACCTAGCTCCTAACCTCTCCTCACTCCCTTGCTGAGGTGCCTGATGGTAGACTTGGACTGCTTGTAGTTCCAGCCATGGCCACCGCACCCAGCTGGAGCTACTGGGAATAAAGATCTGCCAGCTTGTTGATTGGCCAACAGACTTTTTCCCTAGAAAGGGGCGAAAGTATCACCCTAAAACAATTAATGCTGTTCCCAATGTTAAATTGCCTTGGGGCAGCTGTCAGAATCGTGGACGGGTTTCCCCCCAATGTTTCAAGTGAAATTCAGCAGATCATACAATTGTAAACATTCTTTCAAGATTTCTCATGAAGACTACTTCATTTCTAACCTCTGAGTTACCTGTGAACTACTTTCCATACACAAATGGCCTACCAGAGAAAATAGTGAAGAGACTGCCGAAGATGCGGTGCTCAGTAAAGTGCTCAGTTATGTCATGATCAGCTGGGTGTGATGAGAGAAATTGCTGAAGTACTTCACACATAAGAATGAACTAAGTGTGGATCAAAACTGTCTCCTATATTGTTTAAGAGTCATTATTCTGCCAATGTTTAGAGGTTGTTAGAAGAACTTCATCAAGAGCAGACAAGGATAGTCCATATGAACTTATGTACAGACAAATGAAATAGGCCCTGAAGCCTGATCTGCCATTTTGTAAGATCATGGCTGATCTGTTTCTGTTTCAAGTTCCACGTTCCCATCTACTCTGCGATAACCTTTGATTCCCTTGTCTAACAAGAATTTATCTATCTCTGTCTTAAAAATATTCAAAGACCCTGCCTCCACTGCCTTCTAAGGCAGAGAATTCAAATTCTTATCTCTGTCCTAAAAGGGTGACACAAATTTTAAAACAGTGCCTAGAAGTTTTGAACACACCCACAAGAGGAAACATCCTTTCCAAGTTCAGCTTATGAAGACAATTCAGGATCTTATATACTTCAGTCAAGTCACCCCTCGCTCGTCTAAACTCCAGTGGAAACAAGCCCAGTCAGCCCAACCTATCCTTATAATATAACCCGGTCATTCCAAGCATCAATATAGGAAACCACCTCTGAACCGCCTCCAACAAATTTGCATCCTTCCTTAAATAAGGAGAAAAATACTGCACAATATTCAAGGTGTGGTCTCTCCATTGAATCACAACAGTGCCGAAGGAGGCCATTCGGCCCATTGAGTCTGCATCAACTCTCTGAAAGTGCATTTTACCCATGCCAAAACCCCACCCTACGCCTGCACATTTACCATATCTAATCCACTTAAACTGTAACTTTTTGGACTGTGAGATGAAACCAGAGCACCCAAAGGAAACCCATGCAGACAGGGGAAAATGTACAAACTCCACACAGACTGTCACCCAAGACCGGAATCGAACCCGGGTCCCTGGCGCTGTGAGGCAGCAGTGTGCCATTGTGCCATCCAATGCTGTGTATAACTGAAGCATAACATCCTTACAATTGTAACAGCCAATTCTGCAGATGTTGGAACCTGAAACAGAAAATGCTGGAAAACCTCAGCAGGTCTGACAGTATCTGTGGAGAGAGAATAGAGCCAACATTTCAAATCAGATGATGAGTCATCCCGATTCGAAACATTGGCTCTGTTCTTTCTCCACAGATGTTGTCAAACCTGCTGAGATTTTCTGCATTTTCTGTTTTTGATCCTTACTTTTATGTTCAATTCATTTCATAATAAAGAACAACAATCCATTAGCCTTCTTAATTACATGCTTAAGTACCTGCATACTAACTTTTTGTGACTCAAGCACTGGAAAACAGCCTCCTTATGTGTCCTCTTCACTACATAGCAGCTCAAAGCTATTTTTGATAACCAAAGGTAGAGATGCTGAAGAATTGAGTGTAAAGTTGTACAATGTGCCTCAGAATGAGAAATGATCCAACCAAGGTTCTTTTCATTCCATGGTCAAACACAAGAAAGCTTGTGGCTTTTGCGACCAAATAAACCTGTAGGACTTTAACCTGGTATTGTTAAACTTCTTACTGTGTTTACCCCAGTCCAACGCCGGCATCTCCACATCAAACACAAGAAAACAGTGGGGGTCAGTACACACTGATTTCTTTCAAGTGGAAGGGAAAGAATAATTTGATCCTTCCTATTACTCATGGCAAGTGACAGGATGTATCATCATATTCTATCCTAATGCGAATTTCACTGAACACTGGAATCCTGCTATTGGAATAACTAGTCAATTTCACACCTGTTTTCCGGAGGGAAATGTGACATAGGAATTTTTGTACTCTTCTTGAGTAAGATACCCTTGGGTAAGATAGTTGTCTTGAGTGTATTTAAGACAGAGATAGATAGGTTCTTGATTAATAAGGAGATCAGGGGTTATGGGGAAATGGCAGGAGAATGGGGATCAGAAAAATATCAGCCATGATTGAATGGAGAAGCAGACTTGGTGGGCCGAGTGGCGTAATTCTGCTCCTATGATTTATGATGTGGAGTTGCCGGTATTGGATTGGGGTAGGCACAAAAAGTAGTCTCACAACACCAAGTTAAAGTCCAATAGGTTTATTTGGTAGCACGAGCTTTTGGAGTGCAGCAGCGCTCTGAAAGCTCATGCTGCCAAATAAACCTGTTGGACTTTAACCTGGTGTTGTGAGGTTACTTACCGTGCCTATGATTTATGGTCGTATGGTCTTCTTATGAGATAACAGGTGCTGCTGCAGCAACAGCAGTGATGAAAGTGAGTTAGAACATAGAACATAGAAAAAATACAGCACAAACAGGCCCTTCAGCCCACAAGTTGCGCCGGTCATGTCCCTACCTACCTAGGCTTATATATAGGCTTACTTATAACCCTCAATCCTATTAAGTCCCATGTACTCATCCAGAAGTCTCTTAAAAGACCCTATCGAGTTTGCCTCCACCACCATTGACGGCAGCCAATTCCACTCACCCATCACCCTCTGAGTGAAAAACTTACCCCTGACATCTCCTCTGTACCTATTCCCCAGCACCTCAAACCTGTGTCCTCTCGTAGCAGCCATTTCAGCCCTGGGAAAAAGCATCCGAGAATCCACCCAATCTATACCTCTCAACATCTTGTACACCTCTCTCAGGTCACCTCTCATCCTTCGTCTCTCCAAGGAGAAAAGACCGAGCTCCCTCAACGTAAGGCATGCCAACCAATCCAGGCAACATCCTTGTAAATCTTCTCTGCACCCTTTCAATAATTTCCACATCCTTCCTGTAATGAGGCGACCAGAACTGAGCACAGTACTCCAAGTGGGGTCTGACGAGGGTCCTATAAAGCTGCATCATTATCTCCCGACTCCTAAACTCAATCCCTTGATTGATGGAGGCCAGCACCCCATACGCCTTCTTAACCACCTCCTCTACCTGCGAGGCCAATTTAAGAGTCTTATGGACCCGGACCCCAAGGTCCTTCTGATCCTCTATACTGCTAAGAATCTTACCCTTGATATTATACTCCTTCATCCCATTTGACCTGCCAAAATGGACCACTGCACATTTATCCGGGTTGAAGTCCATCTGCCACTTCTCCGCCCAGTCTTGCATCCTATCTATGTCACGCTGCAGCTTCTGACATCCCTCCAAACTATCCAAAACACCACCAACCTTCATGTCGTCGGCAAACTTACCAACCCATCCCTCCACTTCCTCATCCAGGTCATTTATGAAAATGACAAACATCAAGGGTTCCAGAACAGATCCCTGGGGCACTCCACTGGTGACCGACCTCCATTCAGAAAAAGACCCATCCCCAACCACTCTCTGCCTTCTGCAGGCAAGCCAGTTCTGGATCCACAAGGCAACAGCCCCTTGGATCCCATGCCCTCTCACTTTCTCGAGAAGTCTTGCATGGGGGACTTTATCGAATGCCTCGCTGAAGTCCATGTAAACCACATCTACTGCTTTTCCTTCGTCAATGAAGGAAAATCCAAAGAGCTTCTATAGGTATGTTAGGAGCAAAAGGATAGTGAGGGATCAAATTGGTCCTCTTGAAGACCAGAGTGGTAGACTGTGTATGGAACCAAAAGAGATGGGGGAGATACTAAATGGTTTTTTTGCATCCGTATTTACTGAGGAAACGGGCATGGAGTCTACGGAAATAGGGCAAACAGGTAGGGAGGTCATGGAACCTTTACAGATTAAAGGGGAGGAGGTGCTCGCTGTCTTGAGGCAAATCAGAGTGGATAAATCCCCAGGACCAGACAGGGTATTCCCACGGACCTTGATGGAAGCTAGTGTTGAACTTGCAGGGGCCTTGGCAGACATATTTAAAATGTCAGTATTCACGGGGTCGGTGCCGGATGATTGGAGGGTGGTTCATGTTGTTTCGTTGTTTAAAAAAGGTTCCAAAAGAAATCCGGAAAATTATAGGCCAGTAAGTTTGACGTCGGTGGTGGGCAAGTTATTGGAAGGTGTGATAAGGGATAGGATCTACAAATATTTGGATAGACAGGGACTTATTAGGGAGAGTCAACGTGGCTTTGTGCATGGTAGGTCATGTTTGACCAATCTATTAGAGTTTTTCGAGGAGGTTACCAGGAAAGTGGATGAAGGGAAGGCGGTGTATGTTGTCTACCTGGATTTCAGTAAGGCCTTTGACAAGGTCCCTCACGGAAGGTTAGTCGCTAGGTATACATGGGGAGGTAGTAAATTGGATTAGACATTGGCTCAATGGAAAAAGCCAGAGAGTGGTTGTGGAGGAATGCTTCTCTGAGTGGAGGCCTGTGACTAGTGGTGTGCATGATGTGGAGATGCCGGCGTTGGACTGGGGTAAATACAGTAAGAAGTTTAACAACACCAGGTTAAATTCCAACAGGTTCATTTGGTAGCAAAAGCCACACAAGCTTTCGGAGCTCCAAGCCCCTTCTTCCTGGCGAAGCCCCTGAAGAAGGGGCTTGGAGTTCCGAAAGCTTGTGTGGCTTTTGCTACCAAATAAACCTGTTGGACTTTAACCTGGTGTTGTTAAACCTCTTACTAGTGGTGTGCCGCAGGGATCGGTGTTGGGTCCATTGTTGTTTGTCATCTATATCAATGATCTGGATGATAATGTGGTAAATTGGATCAGCAAGTTTGCTGATGATACAAAGATTGAAGGTGTAGTGGACAGTGAGGAAGGTTTTCAAAGCTTGCAGAGGGATTTGGACCAACTAGAAAAATGGGCTGAAAAATGGCAAATGGAATTTAACGCAGACAAGTGTGAGATATTGCACATTGGAAGGACAAACCAAAGTAGAACGTACAGGATAAATGGTAGGATTCTGAAGAGTGCAGTTGAACAGAGGGATCTGGGAATACAGGTACAGAATTCCCTAAAAGTGACATCACAGGTGGATAGGGTCGTAAAGAGTGCCTTTGGTACATTGGCCTTTATAAATCGGAGTATCGAGTATAAAAGTTGGAGTGTTATGGTAAGGTTATATAACAGTAAGAAGTCTCACAACACCAGGTTAAAGTCCAACAGGTTTATTTGGTAGCAAATACCATAAGCTTTCGGAGCACAGCTCCTTCGTCAGATGGGGTGGATATCTGTTCTCCAACAGTGCACAGACACGGAAATATTCTGTAACTTGATTTCTGTGTCTGTGCACTGTTGGAGAACAGATATCCACCCCATCTGACGAAGGAGCTGTGCTCCGAAAGCTTATGGTATTTGCTACCAAATAAACCTGTTGGACTTTAACCTGGTGTTGTGAGACTTCTTACTGTGCTTACCCCAGTCCAACGCCGGCATCTCCACATCAAGGTTATATAAGGCATTGGTGAGGCCGAATTTGGAGTATTGTGTACAGTTTTGGTCACCTAGTTACAGGAAGGATGTAAATAAGGTTGAAAGAGTGCAGAGAAGGTTCACAAGGATGTTGCCGGGACTTGAGAAGCTGAGTTACAGAGAGAGATTGAATAGGTTGGGACTTTATTCCCTGGAGCGTAGAAGATTGAGGGGAGATTTGATAGAGGTGTACAAGATTTTGATGGAAATAGATAGAGTGAATGCAAGCAGGCTTTCTCCGCTGAGGCTAGGGGAGAAAAAAAACCAGAGGGCATGGGTTAAGGGTGAAAGGAAAAATGTTTAAAGGGAATATTAGGGGGGGCTTCTTCAAGCAGAGAGTGGTGGGAGTGTGCAATGAGCTGCGGGATAAAGTGGTAAATGCGGGGTCACTTTTAACATTTAAGAAAAACTTGGATGAGAGGGGTGTGGAGGGATATGGTCCAAGTGCAGGTAGGTCAGTGGGACTAGGCAAAAAATGGTTCGGCACAGACAAGAAGGGCCAAAAGGCCTGTTTCTGAGCTGTAATTTTCTATGGTTCTATGGTTCTAATGTGTTTAGTCACATTTTCAAAGAACTCCACCAGGCTCGTAAGGCACGATTTACCTTTGACAAAGCTGTGCTGACTACTTTTGAGCATACTAAACTTCTCTAAATGTTCATAAATCCTATCCCTCAGGATCTTCTCCATCAACTTACCAACCACTGAGGTTAGACTCACCGGTCTGTAATTTCCTGGGCTATCCCTATTCCCTTTCTTGAATATAGAAACCACATCCGCAATCCTCCAATCCTCCGGAACTTCTCCCGTCTCCTCAACGATGCAAAGATCATCGCCAGAGGCTCTGCAATCTCTTCCCTCACCTCCCACAGTAACCTGGGGTACATCCCATCCGGTCCCGGCGACTTATCTACCTTGATGCTATTCAAAATTTCCAACACATCCTCTTTCTTAATGTCCACATACTCAATCTGTTCAGTCCGCCGCAATCTTGTAGTACAACCACCCAGGTCTTTTTCCACCGTGAATACCGAGGTAAAGTATTCTTTAAGCACCTCTGCTATTTCTTCCGGTTCTGTACATTGTGAATGTCTGACTTTCATTTCTATGGTGGATACATCATCTTCCATGATTGTGCTGGATTTTTGTTCTGTGACAGAGTGCAACTTATGATCTTCTTGTTTGATATCCTCAACTCCTGTTTCCACATCTATTGTATGCAGAACTCTGCTTAAGATTTACCTCGACCCCATTCTGGTGTATGACAATAAATTGGGGTTTTACTATGATCTGCAGTATTACTGTTTCCTCTCCACTTGTATGTGTCTAAGTGTGACTGACTAACACAGGTTGGAAATTTGATTGGACTTTGATTGGAAATTGAAGCATTTAAATGGTTGTGGTGATCATGGCAATGGTAACATCTAAATTTCTGATTCTGAGACTTCACTTGGCGGTTGTAGCCCGGTTTGTGTTGAAATCCTGTCTGCTCAGGAAATGAAGTTTCCGTGAAAATTTGCAACTATGACTGAATTCTTGTCCTCGCGCTGGGCGTCCCGAAGTCAGGCTCAGAAATGCTCAGAACTTCCGTTCATAGGTGGGATGGCTGTCCACGTGCAATCTTGCAGCGGCCAGCCGAGTAGATATTTATGATTGAGGTTTTTCTTGTGGCGGGAGGTAGTGCGCCGTTCGCCAGTGACGGGATCTTCTGGTCTCACCACTGTCAATGGGATTTTCCGTTGATTGCACCCATGCTGCCCGGAAACCTGTGGCGGGGGTGCGCCGTCGGCTGGACCAGAATATCCCGCCGGCACAAACAGCCAGAGAATTTCAGCCAGTAAAAAGGGGGAAATAAGAACACTGGTCCAAACTGGTCTTACATATTTTAAAATGGAACACAAGTAAGAATAGGAATACTGGTCCGAACCATTTATTCCTTTTGGGTAGTTTATACTCTATCCGTCCATCACCTTGTTGCCCATTCACTTAACATATCTATATTTCTATGTAGCACTTTTGTATCCACCTTACTGCTTATATTCCCACCTCGCTTTGTACCGTCAGCAAACCTGGGTTCATTATTCCCAGTCTCTTCACATATGACATTAGCATAGATTGTAAATAGTTGAGGCTTGATCTTTGCAATATTCCACTTGTTAAGACCTGCCACATGGTAGCACTGAATAGGCCCTTTGCCTCTGGCACTGAAGATTCCGCCCATGTAGCACCACCTGAAGAGTTTTGAAAACTACAGATGCCAGGTGTTCTGCATATGGTTATAGCTGGTGATCAGATTAATTCTGCAGAGATTTTATTTAAGTTTCTAAGTTTTTAAAAAGTTTTTATTTACTATTGTCACAAGTAGGCTTACATTAACACTGTCACGAAGTTATTGTGAAAATCCTCTCGTCGCCAAACCCTGCCTGTTCGGGTACACTGAGGAAGAATTTGGCATGGTCAATGCACCTAACCTCTTTGAACTTGAGGATGCCTTTTCATCATTGAGTAGATTCTATGAATTTGTGACTAAAGGTTGCCCTATATATTGTAGCATGCCTAATCCTATGAAATGTTCTCTCCAATTTTCTCTTTCAAGGAAATATTGTTTGCTGCCTGACCCTCCTCCCCTACGCACACCAATGTGGAACTTCAAATGTATAATGCATCAAACAGGCATCATAGGCTAACACTGGATGAACAATTTTAGTTCTCAAATTTGCATAAATTCATATCAGCACTGAATCCATGACAAGCCTTCTGCATGGAGATTAACTGGCATTCCATCAAATATCAACTGAGAGCTGTGTTTGAGTCCCTCGCTGTGTACAATATATATTACAAGGGGATGCACTAATGCATTCAAGGCGAAGCTGGACAAGCAGGGTAAAAATAAATAACAAAGGACACCTATGTCAGACTCCTATTTATTGACTACAGCTCAGCCTTCAACACCATTATTCCCACGAAACTCATCTCCAAACTCCGTGGCCTGGGCCTCGGCACTGCCCTCTGTGACTGGATCCTGAACTTCCTAACCCACATGCCACAATCAGTAAGGATAGGCAACAACACCTCCTCCACAATCATCCTCAACACCGGTGTTCCACAGGCTGTGTTCTCAGCCCCCTACTACACCCCTTATACATCCATGACTGTGTGGCCAAATTCCCCTCCAATTCGATTTTCAAGTTTGTTGATGACACCACTGTAGTCGTCAAACTCGTCAAACAATGACGAGACAGAGTACAGAGATAGAGAATCTGGTGAACTGGTGCGGCAACAATAATCTCTCCCTCAATGTCAACAAAACGACGGAGATTGTCATCGACTTCAGGAAGCGTAGAGGAGAACATGCCCCTGTCTACATCACTGAGGACGAAGTAGAAAGGGTCGAGAGCTTCAGGTTTTTAGGTGTCCAGATCACCAACAACCTGTCCTGGTCCCCCCCATGCCGACACTATAGTGAAAGCCCACCAACGCCTCTGCTTTCTCGGAAGACTAAAGAAATTTGGCATGTCAGCTACGACTCTCACCAACTTTTACAGATGTACCACAGAAAGCATTCTTCCTGGCTGTATCACTGCTTGGTATGGCTCCTGCTCTGCCCAAGACCACAAGAAACTACAAAAGATCATGAATGTAGCCCAATCTGATCGAGGCGGGCCGGTGGGTGGGTTGGAGGGGCAGCGATGTGGGGTCGTGGGCTGGCCAACGATTGGGAGGCCAGCAGTGTGGGGCTACTGCGCATGCGCTGACCTCAGCACTGAAAGATCAGCGCATGCGCAGTGGCCCGCTCAGCTATGCTGCCGTCCGCTCCAACAGGAATAGGCCCCGCCCACTGATTTTTCACATGATTCATGCTTGAACTCTCTGTGATGCAGAGACTGTGGGAGATTCATTTTGGAAGTTTGGCTTAAAAGAAACAATGAAATTCACTCCAGTTTTTACGCAAATTTGACACTTCGAATTTTTTTGGGAGAATCCTACCCATCGTTTCTGATGCCTATGTTAATGCTGAGTGGTCTGTCTGGTTTCATTCCTTTTTATTGACTTATTAGTGGTTTGATACAACTGAGTGGGTTGCTAGGCCATTTAAAAGGGCATTTACATGTCAACCGCATTGCTGTGGGTCGAGAGTCACATGGAGACCAGACCAGGTAAGAATGGCAGATTTATTACCTAAAGGACATTAGTGAACTAGATGGGTTTTTACAATAATCGACAATGATTTCATGCCATCATTAGATTTTTAGTTCCAGATTTTGAATTCAAATTTCACCATCTGCCTTGGTGGGATTACACAGGGTCTCTGGATCACTATTCCAGTGACAATACTACTATGATGCCACCTCCACCCTATATGTTGCTTGCGGATGTGTAATGTCTTCAGAGAGAGGAATGAGTTGTCCCTGCATGGTGTTGTTCAGAGGAATGCCGTGCAGGAGAATGCTGGGATGATCAGAGAGCAGGATTTTCCCAAAATCAGGTGTCAATTCCGGCGCAAAAACTGGTGCAAGTCCCATCAGCCCCATCAGCACAGTCCAGACCACAATTATTAGGCATGTTGTGTAAAAAGAAATTCCCATGTGTAAAACACTGTATCTGGGGCACGACATGTCTGAATTGCTGAAGCTATCAAAAGGCTGCCGATCTAGTCCCTGCAGTTCACAGGGGCAAAATTCAGGAATTTCCACTCTGCGATGTGAGGCAGTGATCAAGTGTGGATTATATATCATTATTGAAGAGCAAAATCTTTTCGTTTGCTTGGGTTGGTTGCCTGGGAGCTTTTCAATAGTCAGAGTGGGATATCAGAGAAGGATTTTCTAAAAGATCAGAATATATCACTGCAAAAATACAGAACAAACACTTGCTGTGGTCAGACCATTCCCAGTGAAAGGTTTGAATGTAATTCTGATGCCAAAATGTCCTTCCTCTGTCTTAGAGGTGAAATGATAGTTCTTTTTTGATGCTCTCTTTATGGAAATTTTTGAAATTGTCAGCTTGCATTTTAAAAATAAAATAATGATATACATTTGCCAATGAAAGCTGTTTCGCAGAGAAGTGTTTTCTTTTTGCAGTTCCTTCATCCTGTTATGAGGTAAATGAAAGGGCTGCAAGGAACTTAAGCGATATTTTCAAAAGTGACACCGAAGCACATAATTTACATTTAAATAGTGCGTGTCAAAGAAGAGGTTGTACATTTTTATTATTTGTTAAATAAAGTATGCCGCCGCATGTAACAATTGTTCCATAGCAGGGGTTAGAAGACTACAAATGATAATTTTGATACATTTTGTGGAACGGTCATTGTCATAATGATTTGCATTTAAATTGCTGTACGCGGAGGTATTTTCGCTGAACATATTCGCCGTCGATAACCCTATTATCAAAGCGGATTTGTATATCTCTTTGATGACATGGTATTTTATTTGATGGGATATTATACTTGTATACCACTAACAGGAACGGCGATGGCGAATTAACATCAGCATTCACAAGCGTTCTGTTTCCCTATGGAAGTGCACAAGTCCGTAGGAAGATTTAAATGCTGAATTGATGGCCAGGTCTGCACAATACTATCTCTTCACTTATGCTTCCATTTGTCTCAATCAGTGCGCTATTCAATTTGGAGAAAAAAAAGTAATTATTTTAATACAATCTTATTACCATTTTTGTATTAGGCATATGGCTGACCTGTACACGCAGGCTGAGACATATTTCTTAAGTAATACAACAAAAAGGGAAAGTGAAGGTGACATTCATGTTCAAATTAGTGAAGAAATGAAATTTGCTGTGTTGTTACTCCACGCCACTCCACTTTGTAGTCGGAGATTATTCAGAATACATGATTGCTTGATTATTTTAAGTAATCAGCAGGCATAAACAATGCATCTAAGTTGTCTGAACAATCTAATTTGCTCACTGTGTATAAACGTCTTTTTAATGAGTGCAAAGAACCAAGACCTACCCTATGTTCAAGGAATTCTGCACATGTAAAAATGATCTAGAAATGCTTTGATTGATTGGAGTCTGTGCATATATTGGGGTAAATTTAATTCGACCCTTGGGAGAGAGTTGATAGGTGGGGAGAGCTGGGGGGAGGTGGTGGGGAGTGGGCAGACAGATGGTGGTGGGAGGCAGTTGGTAGAATCAGGAGGGGAGGTCCGAGTTTGGACAGCCTGTCATTTTCCTGACTGCCTGATTCGGTCAAGGGTGCAGAAGGTTTTCCTGCCTGGAGGCCAACTGAGGCCCTCAAGGACTCAATTAATGGCCAAATATCACCTCATCCTATCTCTGCTGTATGACAGATAGGTCCTACACTATGCTGGCCTCCATCTGATGTTTTAAAATTCATTCATGGGATGTGGGTTTCACTGGTTGGATCAGCATTTATTGGCCATCCCTTCTAGCCTATGAATTTCAGAGAGCAGTAAGAGTCAGCCACATTATTGTAGGTCTGGAGTCACATGTAGGCCAGACCAGGTCAGGATGGCAGATTTCCTTCCCTAAAGGAAAACGTTAAAAGTTTATTGATTAGTCACAAGTAGGCTTACATTAACACTGCAATGAAGTTACTGTGAAAATCCCCCAGTCGCCACACTCCGGTGCTTGTTCAGGTACACTGAAGGAGAATTTAGTGTGGCCAATTCACCTAACCTGCCCATCTTTGGACTGTGAGAGGAAACAGGAGCACCAGGAGGAAACCCACGCAGACACAGGGAGAATGTGCAAACTCCACACAGACAGTGACTCAAGCCAGGAATTGAACATGGGTCCCTAGTGCTGTGAGGCAGCAGTGCCAACCACTGTGCCACCGTGTCACCCCACCAGGAGAATTGACAATGGTTTCATGGTCATCATTAGACTTGAAATTCCAGATTTTTATTTAGTTCACATGTCACCATCTGCAAGTGTGGGATTTGAATCCGGGTTCCCTGAGCATTACCCTGGGTCTCTGGATTGCTAGCTCAGTGATAATACCATTGCAACACTGCCACAAACCCTCCACCCCACCGCAGCCTCAAGTGACCCCCCTTCCCCCCTCCATCCATAAGATCCAGCCCACCCTCAGCAATGAACACCTGCTAGCCCACTTACTTGACTGGCTTAGCTGAGCTCAACCAATTCACTTGGGTCTTTCATGCATCTTCCATGATGCTGGTCCAGACCATCTTCAGGACCAGCCATAGCCATCATTCCTGATGATGCGGCTGGGACTGAAGAGCTACCAGCCTCCTGATTAGCCAACAACTCTTGGGAACAGGATCTCTGCCCTTAAAGGGATGAAAGCCTCAATGCCAGATTGGGGATGGTAGAACCCAGCCAATGCAGTCAGAAGGCAAGTCATGATTCATGTCTGCCAACACTGTCATTTATGGTAGATGACATTGCGTATGTGAGGAATTTTGGTAATGAGACAAGTTGGATCGCTGGAATTATTGTCTGTAAAATTGGACCCCTGTCTTATCAAGCGGATGTAGGAAGTAGGGTTGTCTGATAATATACTGAACATTTGAGACTCAGGAGCCAGTTTTGTCATCAGGAAGTATGTTGTCATCAGGAAATGTTGCCGAATGTTTTAACACTGAAGTATCTGCTCGTCCTGTAGCAAGCACAACTAATGTCTCCATGGAAATAAATAGAACTGAACTGCCTGTGTCTGAGGAGGGACCTGTCACTGTGGTTTCTACTGACAGCAATCCTGTGAAAGTGTCTCAGACAGAGGAGTTCTATCATTCCACAAGGCTTCAGAAACCCTTGAAAAACTTTGTATATGAAATTAGTAAATTATAAATAAAATGTATAATTATCTTGGACTGTGTAAATTAAGTATTGACATTTGTATCAAGGACTCAGAGGGGGAGGGATGTGGTGATTAACCCTTTGAGGTTTGATCTGCAGAGTAAGGATTACACGCTCGCCTTTATAGGCTGGGGCATTGAGTTTAAAAATTAGCAAGCCAAGTTGCAGGTTTATAGAAGCTTAGTTAGTCCGCCTTTGGAATATAGTGTTCAATTCTGGTCGCCACACTACCAGAAGGATGTGGAGGCTTTGGAGGGGGTACAGGAATGATCTACTAGGATGTTGCCTCGTATGGAGGGCATTAGCTATGAGGAGAGGTTGGAGAAACTTGGTTTGTTCTCACTGGGGTGGCACAGTAGCACAGTGGTTAGCACAGCTGCTTCATAGCGCCAGGGACCTGGGTTCAATTCCTGCTTGGGTTACTGTCTGTGTGGAGTTTGCAGGTTCTCCCCGTGTCTGCATGGGTTTCCTCCGGGTGCTCCAGTTTCCTCCCACAGTCTGAAAGATGTGCTGGTTAGGTGCATTGACCCGAACAGGTGTCAGACTGTGGCGACTAGGGGAATTTCACAGTAACTTCATTGCAGTGTTAATGTAAGCCTTACTTGTGACTAATAAATAAACTTTACTTTCACTTTTGGAACGACGGAGGTTGAGAAGCAACCTGATAGAATGCTACAAGATTATGAGGGCCAGGGACAGAGTGGACAGTCAGAAGATTTTTCCCAGAGTGGAAGAGTCAATTGCTCGGGGGCAAAGGTTTAAAGTGCGAGGGGCAAGGTTTAAAGGAGATGTACGAGGCAAATTTTTTACACAGAGGGTGGTGGGTGCATGGAACTTGCTGCCGGGGGAGGTAGTGGAAGCAGATACGATAGTGACTTTTAAGGGGCATCTTGACAAATACATGAATAGGATGGGAATGGAGGGATATGGTCCCCAGAAGGGTAGGGTGTTTTAGTTCAGTCGGTCAGTATGGTCGGTGCAGGCTTGGAGGGCCGAAGGGCCCATTCCTGTGCTGTAATTTTCTTTGTTCTTTGACCTGGGGAACTAATCGGGGAGCAGGATGGGGGATCACTTTGGTAAGCGTGGGCTTTCCTACTTGGAGTCATTTTGGGAGCTGATTGCAGTCATGAGGCTCCAAGTCTCTGTGTAGTTTTCATCCGTAAATAAACAAGTTGTGTTTTCCCTAATCTGGTGAATGAGTAGCTTTACACTGGACCAGATTAAATAACATCACAGAATCCTTCAGGAAATTGCCAATGAAATCAAAGAAGCTCCATTAACATCTTCAGAAATTCCATCAATATTGGCATAGCTGAAAATACGATGGTGGATAATACAAACTGGATACTAAGAAAAGGAATGACAATTAATTGGGGAATCATAGTCCATTTTGTGTAAAATTGCTAATAAGAAAAATGCTTCAGAGTATTTTACAATGTGGTGTTAATGTTCATCTAGAAACACAGAAATCATAAAGGGCAATAAGCATGCTATTTGGTTGCAGTAGGTCATATCTCATGAATCTGAGTGGAATTCATAGAGTAGGCCATTAAATTAGTAAATGAGCTATCTGTACCATATAATTTATGTGTACTTTTCAGGGGATGCCTAATAATGTTCCAAAACTGAGGCTTTAAAGACCATGACGGCAGCTAAAATTAATGACCCGTTAAGTTGTGAGATTGAAATTTGGCTTGACAATAGATGGCAGACGATAAATAGAAAGACATTCCTGGAAATTGATTGACTACTGGAAGATTTTGCTCTAGATCCCCCACTGCTTAAACTATAAATGGTTTATAAAGTTCCAAAAATGCTGAAACTTTTCTAGTGGATGAAAAAACACTTTGCTTCCTTCGGGTAGACTGCATAGATTTTATGGCCATGCAGAGCTATAGAACCTAAAGAATGATTGCTGTGTTTGTCAAGGTGCATGTTGCTTGCCATGATTTATCTTCTAGATTGTGCATGCAGTCAGGGCTGGGTTTGGACTTTTTTTATTTTCAAAAGGTAAGTTGTAGCCCCTTCCGTAACCCTTTCGTTTTCAGTGGGTTTGAGTGACTTTAAGCAGAAGAAAAGTACATTTGATGAATTTCTGAACCTTGTTCATATTTTGATATGTCCCTTTTCGAAATTATGGCTTGAATTTCTGAAGGGGAGATTGAAAAGGGAACAAGATCAGACATGAATAAGATGATTTTCTTTGATTATAATAAAGTTCTTGCCATCTTTGATCAATTCAAAAAATTATTTATTACAAATTACATCCTCTATGGAAGCTCAATGTCTTTTTAAAAAATCAATTTACAGAAAAGCACTTGTGTAGACCACTAAAATTCTGAGAACATTACTCTGTGAATAGAACTCTGCTGATTAGAATTTTATGAAAGATAAATCTGAGAAAAATATATTGGCTTACATATTATGGGATTTGATGATTGTATACTGAAATCATCCTGTTTGTGGAATATTGGAAAAGTCACTTAATGTAGATATTTACTGTTTTAAGTTTTACTTTTGACACTATAAGTGCCAGATCACATTTTACACGAACCACAGATGAAATGTGTTGGTGTACAGCAGTGCAAAGTGGCTAATTGTTAAGGAGAAAAGCTCTCAAACAGGGTGGCATGATGAGCACTGCTGCCTCACAGCGCCAAGGAACGGCTTGGCCACTCTCTGTGTGGAGTCTGCACAGTTTCCCCGTACATGTGTGGGTTTCCTCTGGGTGCTCCGGTTTCCTCCTACAGTCCAAAAGACGAGCTGGTTAGGTTCATTGGCTATGCTAAATTCTCCCTCAGTGTACCCGAACAGGCGCCGGAGTGTGGCAACTGGGGCATTTTCACTGTAACTTCATTGCAGTGTTAATGTAAGCCTATTTGTGACATTAATAAAATAAAATCTGGTTGTGTTTCAAGAACAGCCCATTTTCAGTTGATTGAATAAGAAATGTTGAATAGATATGTTACACTATCCTCCGTCATATGATGCTATACCATGGGCTGAATTTAACAGTTCCCTGGTGGTGTGTTGGAAGGTAAGGGCTCATAAAATGTAATGCCATGGTCTGCCCACTGCCTACGCTCCTGCCCCCAAACAGTCATTTTCCTGGGCAGTGAAGGTGTTGAGTAGCAAGCCCTGCCTTGTGCCAATTAAGGCCCTTAAATTGTCAATTAATGTCTTAAGGACCCCTTTGCTATTCTACCCACAGCATGTGGAGGCCCATGTCTAACAGGTGCCTAGTAGCAAGGGTCAGGGTTCTTAAAACTGATTGCTGCCCATCAGAAGCACCACCTGCATGATTATAGCTCTCCTTAACCCACTCCCCCCCTCACCAACCTCTCAAACCTGACACCCCACCTCCTTGCTGGAGCCCACCAATTAGGCCCCACAGCCTGGACTTACTTTCAGCCCAGCCTCAATAGCCTCCTCTTCTTTGGGACAAGCTGCAATTCAAACACTGACCACCATGCAAACCTGGCGCTGCTGTAGCTACAGAGCTGCTGGCCAATTAGATTGACTGGCAGCTCTCTGTGGCAGGATTTCCTCCCCAGATGGGGCAGAAGTCTGGTCTTTAGCCAATACAAACCAACAAACACCCCCCAAATGTCAAATGTTAGCTCTGTTAACAGCGAGATCAGCACAGTAGTGAGAAATGATCTGTGTTTGAAGGTTCAAAATCTAGGCAAGGACTTTCCATTCCCCCTCCACGATGTGTTTTCCATCGGCAGGGGATGCCCACCATTGGCCGGCAGTGGCATCTTCAGGTCCCACCAATGTCTATGAGACTTTGAAGTGGCTTGTCTCCTCTGCCCTCAAGGAACCCACCATGGGTTTATTGCGGGGGGAGCGGGGGGGGGGGGTTGGTTTCACCATCAGTAGCACTGGAAGATCCAGCCAGTGGAAAAGGCTGGAAAATTCCACCGTGGAATCAGTTTAGGTAGAGATAACAGATAGTAAGCCTCTGGTGGAGATGGTTTACAGATCCCTGAAAGTAACTACGCTGCAGGATAGATACTAATTCAAGAAATCATGTGGATTTGTGAGAAAGGAACTGCAATAATCATGGGAGATTTTTATCTTCATATTCTTTTGATAAATCATATTAGCACAGGTAGCCTGGAGGATGAGTTCATAGAGTGTCCTCAGGGCAGTTTCTTAGAACAATATGGGGGTGATTCTCCCAGCCCACTGCGCTGCTTTTGTAGTGCCTCCTATGTTTTGGAAGTAAAGGGGGAATAGTCTCTTTTAGACCAGACAATGCCCAATGGGATTAAAAAATAGTCCCAAGTATATTTAATTTTGTTTTTATACATAGTGAAGTCAAGTTAAACAGCCTACAGCTTTCTAAACCATCCGTTTACTTAATCTAAATCATGAGAACACTGATGATTATGTTACTTCTTCAGCATTTTTTCCAAGGTGGGTCACATCTTTCTCGATAATTTCAGGTTTTTTGGCCAACCATTATCAGGGTTGGCCACCTTTATTTATTTTTCTTTACTAATACCTGGCTATTCTACATATGGTTACATTGTTGGAATAATGGAATAGAATCATAGAAGTTTTATGGCACAGAAAGTAGCTACTTGACTCATCATGCCTGCACCAGTTGCAAAATGAGCCACCCAGTTATTTACATATTCAGAACTAGGAATTACCTCACAAATCCTTTGCAAAAAACAATGTGAGAATTGCAGAAATGGTCACCTGGTATAGGTGTCACCTGCAGATTTGTGTACAGCATTAACCATTAATCAAAGCATGTCAATAAAATAAGTTGATATCCCCTAATTTCTTTAGCTAGCCCTTTAACATCTCTCCGACAGGTCTATTATTTTACTTCAGTATATCTTTTTTTCAACCACGGTCCTTTTTCCAATTGACCCAAAAGTGCAGATGCATTTTACATCTTCACAGAATTGTTAAAGAATCATAGAATTGTTATGGGGTAGAAAGAGGCCATTTGGCCAATTGTGCCTTTACCGGCTGTACCTGCTGCTTCTGGTTGAACATCAGCAGCGATGGGATGCGACCCTTGCATTAATTGTTCACTTAAGAGTTTCAATTGGTGGGAAAACCATCATGAGCGTTGCTGTCCTGGACTTAATCAGGGCAGCGGTGGTGGGGGGAGTGTGGGCTTCTCATTTGGCAACTTCCCAGTTCATTGAATACACCTCCGACCCAAAACTCACCTGGAGGATTGGGATTAAGTTCTGCTTATTAAGTGTATTGCCTGCATGGAGGCTGGTTAAAATAGCTGGAAGCCAACACAGAACAAACATGCAGTCATGTTTGTGTGGTTAATATATTCTCAGATGGCTGGTTATGATTCTCACAACAATAGCCAATCTCACCAACACTGGAGCCATGTTTCCGGTACGGTAGCATGGTGGATTTGTGCCTGCACACACAAGCCAGTTGTATCAAAAAATCTGTCCATCTGAAGCTAGCATGGTAAAAAAGGAATGTGAGAGCTCTGAGACTGGAATACAAAGTGAGCTGGTTCCCTACTGCCCTCCAAGGAAGACAGTCTGACAGTCAGGCGCACAGGTCATCCATTTGCCAGAAATTTACTTGACGGTTCTCTTGGTGAGCTACCATAAATTTGTCAGAGATCCTGCCAAGAGGTGAAAATTTTCACCCAAACTTGGAGCAACCTCAAGGAATTTCCCAGTGTGAATCGTTGACCTTTATCATATTCTTAAATGTGTCACGGGGCTATGCAAATCAGCTCAGCAAACTAATCAGTGAAAGCACAATTCCTCCAAGCTGATGTTTCACCATCGGCTTGTCAGCACAGCTGGGGATGGGAAACAGATGCGGCCTTGCCAGCCTTCTGAGAATAAATACAAAAAATAATTAATTTGTCAATAATGCTGGTGCTATTATTGAACTATGGAGCTGAAGAAAGGACAATTGGGAAGAAACGATAATGTTTTTCAGAAATCCGTGATTTGTATACTGCCCTTTGCTGAGCAGATTGTGCTAGAAATAGGAAGCACTCCAGTTTGCAAAGGACAGCACAAATGGGGCTTGAATAACTGTGGGAATTAATCATTATCCCTCAATACTCCTTCAATGCTGAGCTATCAACACTGCTCCAAATCTGCTTTTTCCTTTCACAGCATGATTACTGATCCTAGTAATCCCATGGCTGCATGAAGATAAATTTTATTCTTCCACTGTGCTCAAACTTGTTGATGGAGAACAAATCCAAATCCTTCCAGTTAGTGTCTGTCATCTTTAGATTCATGCAGTCAGGAAGTCAGAGCTGGTACGCCTCCAGTTGCCCATTCATAATCCATGGTGTGAAGAACTAATCAGTGAAATATAACCTGGTCTTAATACTCCTGTAACACGTACAAATAGAATTAGGCTCTCGGGAAACTAGGGCAAAGTACAGCCATAATGGAACAAAAAGGTTGTTTTCAAAGTTGGTTTGTACTTAAATGTTTTGGCAAGACTCATGGCGACAGAGCCTAATGGATATTACTGTTACAAACTCATTCCACGTGTTGCTTTCTCAGACCCATGAAAGTGAAATTTGTGCTTAACAGTTGGGTGGCAGCATGTAAATTTAATAATAAGATGAAATATTAGTTTGACCTTGGGCTCTGAATTCAAGCCAGTTTCGCTTTACATTGATATAAATGCAGCTTTCAATACTAATACTGATACCAATTACTTTGTCAGTGTGAATCTTCTCATTTTCATTGATGTTTGATTATATTTCAGTATTGCTGAAAACAGGAATATTGTCGAAGCTTTTCACCTTGTACTCATCAGGACACTTTTGATTGATTTATTATTGTCACATGTAATGGTATATAGTGAAAAGTATTGTTTCTTGCGCACTGTATAGACAAAGCATACCGTACATAGAGAAGGAAAGGAGAGGGTGCAGAATGTAATGTTACAGACATAGCTAGGGTGTAGAGAAAGATCAACTTAATATAAGGTAGCTCCATACAAACGTCTGATGGCAGCAGGGAAGAAGCTGTTCTTGAGTCAGTTGGTATGTAATCTCAGACTTTTGTATCTGTTTCTCGAAGGAAGAAGGTGGAAGAGAGAATGTCCAGGGTGTGTGGTGTCCTTGATTATGCTAGCTGCTTTTCCGAGGCAGCAGGAAGTGTAGACAGAATCAATGGAAGGGAGGTTGGTTTACGTTATGGACAGGGTTACGTTCACAACCCTTTATAGTTTCTTGAGGTCTTGGTCAGAGCAGGAGCCATACCAAGCTGTGATACATTCAGAAAGGATGCTTTCAATGGTGCAAAGAATACCAATATAAAGGGAAAACAACAATTTATACTGTATAAAAGGAGAGTGCTGATTGGTTGACAAGTGGACTCTGAACACCTACCAATCAGAGTCCACTTACCAACCAATCAGCACTTTCTTCTCATACAGTATAAATTGTTATTTTCCCCCTATACTGGTGTTCTTGTGAAGTGTCCTGATGAATGCAAGATGAAAAGCTTTGACATGTCTCTTTTTCTCAGATATTCTCAAGTAGGGAACTCAAGTTCCCAACTACCAAACAACTCATTGCATTTCATTGTACAGAGAAGATTGTGATATGGAATGCACAGATCAAGCATCCTGGATCTGGAATCTTTGGGACCAATTGCACTTCTGATTTCAGATAATTTTGGTTTTTGGATGCCACATATAAACTTACATTACAGCAGCCTAAGCTGAGGCTAACTGTAGTCTAAAATAAATTAAATGGCTTGAAAAGTAAGGTGTATCACAGAATAATAAATACAGGGTATCTGTAACAAGTTTCTATTTGACACGTTCACCACAAAAATCGCAAGGTTAAAAAGTACAGAAAAACAACTAGACTTCCCATGCTAAAGGTCGATGAGGTTCAAAATAGGTACGGTTTTTGGATGTGTTCGGTTTTCGGATTTACAAGGAAAGGATACTTGACCTGTACAAATATCTTGCTCTTCCATGAAAGTTCCACCCCATTTTTGCTATCTGAATGGTGAACTTGTGCGGTAAATACTTTGAAAATGAATGATACATCTTAAGCTTAAAGTTACAAAATCTCTGTTCAGTACCCTTGCCTCCTGTTTGCGGTTGGCGCAGGTAAAATCAGGTAAAATGCAAATTGATGAGCCAGTGATTGATTGTTATCATAGAACTGTTTTTGTTCGTCAAAGGGATTGGTAGAGTGACAAGTGGCCAAACATTAGTTAAGATACTTAAAACAAATTAAGTGATGTGAAAATGTGATGTGTTAGTGGCATTGTTATGCCAATTATTCAAAGTAGTGTTGTGAATTGAATGGTACATTCTTGGGAGTAACACTGGAAAAGATTAGCCCTTTGTGTTATTTGGAATTAAATTGTAGGCTTAATCTGTATAAACCGGCTTTCAATTTTACAGTGGAAACATTATAAATTTTAGCAATGGTCTTGGTCTAACTCCATCATTTTTCTTTGTGCGTGATTTGATTCCTGAAAAAACAAATGCTATGATTGGAATGGCAATAGCTCCGTGCTGCAGGGAGGTTCAGTTATTCCAAGGTGGTGAGCTGATAATACAATCTGCAGTGTCGGTAGCCCTGCTGCACATCAGATCCCATCATTCTCCATTATCACAGGCATGTCAAACACATGTGTTAGCACCTCAGTTACTCAATTTGGACATGTCCCTACACCATCACGAGTGTGCGTGTGTGTGTGTAGGCCAGACTATTATATCAAGACATGTCTGAAGGTATCTGCATATACAGACAAACATTCCAAAGAGATGATACCTGTTTCTAGTCAGAGCTGATAGCCACGTCCACAGTGTGGCAGCCCAATCCATAGTTGTCAAGGTTAGAGCCCCATTGAACTTTTACAAAGCAAACTTACCTTTGGTTGACCTCTGATGTGTCTCCCAACCTTCATGCTGATCACTTGATGATTATTTGCCAAAGTCTCTAAATTCATCGCTCCCATTTCCAAAGTACCAGCTGCAAAAATGAGGCCATCGCTTGCACCATGTGGCAGGATGTCCCAGAATGAGAGTGATACTCTCATAGGTGCTCCATTCATGAAGGAAACAAACACAACCACTCCATGAATATTCCGCTGATTCACAGGGATACAAACAATATTGCACAGGCAATATGTGATACATATGTTACATTGACAATTGTCATGATTTCTTTGTTGCGTGGCAGTCTACTAGGTTATTGAAAGTATACTGAGGGATTGATCATACAACTGGCCATGGCTGATGGCAAAACTAGATAACCCAAGGAAAAGACATGAATGAACAGAATTACAATACTGCACATTTTTATATCTGGACCTTAGTCAAGCGCTCCAGAGTCATCTTCGAGCTGCAGATCAGGAAAGGTGTCATCCTGCCAGCATCTCAAAAGCTATTGTAGGCTGCACAACTTTCACTGCAAAACTCTAATGATATGGAGCAGGCTGGAGAGGAAATGCAGCAGCAACCAGGGTATAGTGAGGGGCTGCATTCTTCAGGTCTTTGGAGATGGGTACGGGTGGGGAGGAGGGCAAACAATTCTGAAAAAGAAAGGCATGGACCAGTTTGTCAATGGGTTCTTGCCTCTGGCTGATTTTTGCTGGAGTGGGCTGGATCCAAAGCTTGCAGTCCATGTGTCAGTGCCCAATTAAGGTTGTTGAGTAACTAATTATTGGCAATTATTTCACAACAGATGGCAATTTTGTCAATGTCATGCAGGCCCGCAGCTGTGTCAGCACCCCAACATTAGGCTGCACGGTGGGAGGTTGGAGCTGCGTGAGAACTGAAGGTGTATTCATGGTTACTGCAAGAAAACGGTAAGGCACAGCCTTGAAAGAGGATTTCCTGGAGTTGGATATCTCTGATTGTCACAGAATTGATGCACAGCAAGTTAAAGTCCAACAGATGGGAAATAATGGTATTTCCAATCCCTCTTGCTGCTTAACCTCAGCAGCACTCTCACTGGTGACACAATCAGAACTGCTGGCCTCTCTTACAATACTCACCTCCTGTTTCCAGAACTCATCTGTCATCCATACTTAAGTACAGAGGTGACCTGTTAATTGGCCATCCCCCAGAATATTAAACTGACCAGAATGCTGTGACAGGGAGTGGGGTCACTATCCAGAAATGGTCCTGCTTCCCAAAAAGCCTCAAAGCTGGGGAAACTCAGTCCAATGACTCCAATCTTGAAACAGAAAATCAGACCTGTTTCTCAGGCAGCAAGAAACATCATTTTAGGTCTAACCAACCAAACCCTTTCGGAATCATCTCGTACCTTTTGTACAAAATTCAAATTTACTGAACGCCTTTGAACTGACCTGGACTGTGAGGACACATTCCAGCATCAGTCAGTCCAATACTAATAAACCTTACATTGTGTAGAACAGTGCTTTGCCCCGGTCTTTTCCCCGAATGACCATGTTTGATATGTGTCTCCTGTTTCCAAAATGATCCCCAGGAGGAGGTAGTGATGTGGATGTTAGTGTCTGTATCTAGGGACAGTATTTATGCTGGATCAGAAAATGATGATGCTATTGCAAGCACCATAAAATACTGAAGAATGATGCATGCTAGTTCAGTGGCACTGAGCAGCATGAATATGACATCTCAATGATGACTCCGGCATCCAAACCAGCTTCTTTTCTGAAACAAAATCATTGATGTAAATTAAAGGATAAATGTCAACACAAATCCTTTGGCCATTCCACGCAATAATTCCCCACTTTTTGCATCACTCTCCCATCATGTACCCGCTGCTCCCTTCCTTTAAGCAAGATTGTATTCATTCCAGACTTTTCATTAAATGTTATTTTTTGCTGTTTCAAATGACAGTGGTTGAGTTCTAAACAGAAGAATCATCTTAGCTGCTGCCTACATTTATCTGATAATGCAGTTATCTCACTGCAGCACTGAACAGAGCTAATCTTGCAATTATTATTCAGATAATTGTTAAATACGCTGATATTTGAGATTTACTGATGGAAATAAAGTACAAACACTTACAATGTTTTTTTTTTTGCTTAACCCTGAATCAATAAAAGACACTAAAGTAATTCTCAGTCAATTCATTTGCATTCCCGAATGTTTTTAATTTACAACATTTCTCCAGGAAAATGTTTTGATGAGTTTTAGAGCTATTACATTTCTTAGAAGTAAAATTAATTCTATGAACAAATAGGGGTAATTAATCCCAATCCACCAAACACTTGCCAGCTTGATTGCTCTGTGCAACAATGAATTGACTAATGATGCAATTTAGCACTTCAACAAACAAAACAGTATTCAATTAGAGTGAATACAACAAAAATATTTATAACTACCAATACTCTGAAATACTAATAACAAATTGAACAGAATGCATTTAGTCTCAATCAAATTCCAAACAGAATTTATTGTAGTATTTCAATGCATAAAACATGAAACATTTGTTAAAATTAAACACGTTTAACAGCCGTGTTACTATCCCAGTTGATGTTATTACTGGACAGGATGATCCCAAAATGAAACCTTGGCTCAAAGGAGAATAATGTTTACTCTTTGTAGAAAACATGAATGAATATGGTCACAGGACTGCCAATCAGCTTTCATAACAGAAAAAAAATTATTAAACACAAAAAGTTTGACTATAATACAGTGCTCCTTCACTCCCACTTATACTGTAAATGGCAGAACCCTTAGGAACATTAACATACAGAGGGATCTGGGTATGCAGGTCCACAGTTCCCTAACAGTGACAACACAGGTGGCCATGGTGATTAAGAAGGCATATGGCATGCTTCCCTTCATCGGCTGGAGTACAAGAGTTGGAAAATCATGTTGTGGCTATATAAAACCTTGGGGAGGCCGCATTTGGAGTATTGCATGCAATTCTGGTCACCACAATACCAGAAGGATGTGGAGGCTTTGGAGAAAGTGCAAAGAAGGTCCACCAGAATGTTGCCTGGTCTCGAGGGTGTTGGCTATGAGGAGAGGTTAAATAAACTAGGATTGTTTTCACTGGAAAGACGGAGGCTGAGGGGAGACCTGATAGAGATCTACAAAACTTTGAGAGGCATAGACAGGATGGATAGTCAGAAGCTTTTTCCCAGGGTGGAAGTGTCCATTACAAGGGGGCACAGGTTCAAGGTGAGAGGGGGAAAGTTTAAGGGAGATGTGTGGGGGGAAGTTTTTCAGGCAGAGAGTGGTGGGTGCCTGGAACATGCTGCCAGAGGAGGCGGTGGAAGCAGGCACATTAGAAACATTTAAGAGGCATCTGAATGAGTACATGAATATGGAGGGAAGAGAGGGATACGTTCCGAGTAAGGGCAGAAGGTTTTTTTTAGTTTAGTTCTGGCATCATGTCAGCATAGGCTTGGAGTGCCGAAGGGCCTGTTCCTGTGCTGTACTTTTCTTTGTTCTTTGTTCATACATGTACACAAATTTTAAAGATAGCACAGGGTACAAAGTATAATGTTCTCAGTATACACACAAGCCATGATCTTAAGAGTTAGTCACGCCGGTCGATCACTGTGGCGAGCCGATAAGCCAGGGCGAAAAGCAATAAATTAGGATCGCGCTTGGTTTTTCACCTCTAGCGATCTTACTGGCACTGATTTGCCGGTGAAATTGGCTTTGCGCCCAGATAGGGCACGAAGCCGATTTCAATATTCATGACGTTATCTAAATGTAATTAGTGATTCACGAACGCTATCGTCTGAACTCACTTGTACTTACCCCCTCACCGGTCCAGGTCCACATCGCCGAGTATCACTTATGATCCCCAACAATGAGACGTGATGGCCTCGCTGGTGGGACCGGAGACCATTGAAGGCCCCCCGGGTGGTCAGGGCAGGGCCGGGCACTGCCTGCCTGGCACACTGGCGCCAAGGGCATTGCCAAGGGAGAGGGCAAGAACATGGGGCCTGAAGAGGGTGGTGCCTGAGAAGGGATGGGGCCATGACGGGGAAGTGGGGGGATGAGCCGTAAGGGGTGAAAGGGAGGGAGACTCTGCAGCGAGAGGGGTTGACCTGTGGAGAAGGCCATCGGTGGGGGGGTGGGGGGGGGGTTGTCGAACAGGTGGGTGGGTTTTGATCTACAGGGGCAGCAATTGGAGGATGGGGGCCGATTCCTGGGATGGCGATTGGGGGAGGTGGAACTCTGCTGGGGTGGAGATCGGCAGTGGGGGGCTCTTTTCTTTTATTAAGTGCCGTACATTTGTGACTGGAAACTCATCCGAAAAATCAGCGAGAGTCACTCCTGTTTTCATGCTCATTCAGCGCTCAGAATTTTCTCATAAAATTCCGCTGACAGTCCCTGTAGCCCAACAGCCTAACTGTGGTGAGACAACACCCCACTCTGAAACCAAGAGGTAGGTGTCACCCAAATGAATTTCTGTGGATTTCTCCTCAAATTTCCCTCGATGATTATCACACAAAGGTTTCCAAACTCCGCTCTCAAAAGACAAACGTTGGCTCTTCTTACAAACGATGCTTTCCCTCAGCTGTTTTCAGAAAGAATCCACTTCCAGGATTTCCAACCCCCCTTTCAGTATTCCTTGGTCTTGAATGACCACATGCACACTTCCACACATAGGGGCGATCTTACCGGCTCATCACGCCAGTCGTTCGGCCTGGTAAGATGGTAAGAATGAGCGAGAGGTGAAAAAGCAGGCTCGCGCCTGGTTTCTCACCTCTCATGATGTTACCAGCCTCGGTGTAATCAGACTTGCATCTAGGAAGGGCGCGAGGCTGATATAAGTATTTATGAGGTTATTTTAATATGAGTAGTGAGCCCTGGAACCAATTGCCCGGGCTCACTTGCCTTAATGACCTCGTCGATGGAGGTCCCCTTATGGTCCCAACCAATGGGGCCCTGATGTGACAGCATTGTGGTTGGGGTTTGTTAAAGGTCATTAAAGCCCTCCAGTTGGCCAGGGACAGGGGCAGGCAGTGCCGTTTTGGTGTGCCAGCCTGATTGTGCCAGCTGGGCACCCTGACATTGCAAACTGGACACTGGGCAGTGCAACGTTGATGAGGCCTAAGATGTGGGGTGAAAGGTGGGCCCCATGATGGAGGTGGAGGCTGGATGGGGAAGTAGGGGGGTCGGCTGGGGTGGCAATCATCCGGTGGTAGGATACTCTGCAATCGGGGATTGACTGGGTGGCAATCAGCTGGAGGGGGGGTGCGGGATGATACTTTACATCGAGGAATGGCCAAGGCAGAGATTGGCCAGGGGATAGATTGGGAGGAGGGTGATATCCGAGGTGAGCGGTCGGGGAGGGAGATGATATTTGGGGGAGGGGGTCAGGGGAGTGACAGATCTCCCACTGCACTGTCCACATTGGGGCCGATTTTACCAAATCAGGACTAAGTGCCGGGTCCAGTCGTCAAACGGATCCGCACCCGGCAGCCGCGCTCCAGCGCGCCCATACGCCTTTTTTCGGCATCGGTCTATTGGGAGGGGCTTAGCGCTGTTGGAGCAGCCGGAGCTCCAACTGCGCATGTGCAGTTCGGAACAAACCGCAGGCAGTGCGCCCGGGCGCGAAAGGCAAAGCAGCACAGACAGCAGAGAGGATGAAAGGAATTCCCTTTGGAGGATAATGTCCAAATCACAGGAACTAAAAACCTGACAGTCCAAAATCTGGGATAATATTACAGGACAGGGATGGGGGGAATATACATTTTGAAATGTTATCCCAGATTTTGGACTGTCAGGTTTTTAGTTCCTGTGATTTGGACATTATCCTCCAAAGGGAATTCCTTTCATCCTCTCTGCTGTCTGTGCTGCTTTGTCTTTCCCTGGGGGGGGAGGGGATGGAGAAGGGGAGTGACGTGTCTGCCCCTGGGGGGGGGGGATCCCTCCTCCGGTAGGGAGGCGGGATCGGCCGCAGACTGGCAGCGGCCCCACCCACCCTCAGGGGAGACACGTCACTCCCCTTCTCCATCCCCCCCCCCCTCCCCCAGGGAAAGGCAGAGCAAGGCCAGGAACGTGCAGGAGGCTGTCGACGGACTGCAGATCGGAAGGATGGTGGAGGGAGACCAGCGATCAAGCTAGGTCGGGGGTGTGCCTCCCAGGGGGGTCCGATCCCGGGGCGGGGGGGGGGGGGGGGGGTGGGTGGGCTGCCGGGGTGGTTCACGGTGGGGGGGGTCTGCGAAGGATGGTCGGGGGGGGATTGGCTTCGGCAGTTCCCCTGCTGAATTGGAGTCCCATTCGGACTTTTATTTAGCAGGTCATTTAATGCGCGGACGCAAAATGGGCCGCAACCTGGTAAAGTCGGATTCGTCGGTAAAGTTGGGCATGAACTTCATTAAGTCGATTTAAATGTCGCGCCGGCCGATTCGGGCGCGCGCCAGACCCGCGCCCGGATCGGGGCTCAGTAAAGACGCGATCTGTCATGAGTCGGGTGCAGATCGCGTTTTAGGCCCGACGCCCAACTTTACCGCGATTCCGCGCCCGTTTGGTAAAATCGGGCCCATTGTGTACACAGTGCACAGGGAGATCATGCACCTGCACAATGGCACCCCTACAGCTCATTAGTCAGCTTTTCAGTGTGAATAGACTCCATCCATTCCCCCTACTCATGAGAATCACACTTTGCCTCATTATTTTTAAAATTTGATTTGATTTGATTTATTATGGTCACATGTATTAGCATACAGTGGAAAACATTGTTTCTTGTGCGCTATACAGACAAAGCATACTGTTCATAGAGAAGGAGACGAGAGAGTGCAGAATGTAATGTTACAGTCATAGCCAGGGTGTAGAGAAAGATCAATTGAGTGCAAGGTAGGTCAATACAAATGTCTGACAGCAGCAGGGAAGAAGTTGTTCATGAGTCGGTTGGTACCTGACCTCAGACTTTTGTATGCTTTTCCCAACAGAAAAAGGTGGAAGAGAGAATGTTCGGGGTGCGTGGGGTCTGTAATTATGCTGGCTGCTTTTCCAATGCAGTGGGAAGTGTAGACAGAGTCAATGGATGGGAAGCTGGCTTGCGAGGTGGATTGGGCTACATTCACAACCTTTTGTAGTTTCTTGTGGTCTTGGGCAGAGCAGGAGCCATACCAAGCTGTGATACAACCAGAAAGAATGCTTTCTATGGTGCATCTGTAAAAGTTGGTGAGAGTCGTCGCTGACATGCCAAATTTCCTTAGTCTTCTGAGAAAGTAGAGGTGTTAGTGTGCTTTCTTAACTATTGTGTCGGCATGGAGGGAACAGGACAGGTTGTTGGTGATCTGGACACCGAAAAACTTGAAGCTCTCGACCATTTCTACTTCATCCCTGTTGATGCTGACAGGGGCATATTCTTCACTATGCTTCCCGAAGTCGATGACAATCTCCTTCATTTTGTTGACATTGAGGGAAAGATTATTATCACCATACCAGTTCACCAGATTCTCTATCTCATTCCTGTACTCTGTGTCATCATTTTTTGAGATCTGACCCACTACGGTTGTGTCGTCAGCAAACTTGAAAATTGAGTTTTCTAAGTAAAATAGAATTGCGTCTGGGACTCACCCAAAAAATCAACGTGTTTTCTCCCGTTTTCAAGCTTGTTCAGCATCTTGTAAGATCGTCCCCATAATCTCTCAGGTACTCAGTCCCAACCAAATACTATTGCTCCAAAGACTGGAATAAGGACACCAATCTTAAAATTGCTTCAGATATCTCTGCTTCTCATTAGCCTACTTCACATGGTCTGAAGTTTTGAGCTCTGACTTTAACTTTAATGGGCCTGTTCCAATTTGAGTTCCTCTTTATTCCTTTGACATCAAACTTGCTCGGCTTCTCCTTTCATTCCCTGGTTTCTAGTATTAGCTGTCCTTTAGTTTCTGGGACTTGTGTTCTTGCCCATTACTCCATTGCTCTGCTTTTGCTTCTGACAGAGCTGAGAGAACTGTTCTCTCTCGAGCTGCTAAGCTCCTTTTACCTCCATCCAATAAAGCTAAAAAACACCAGGTCTGTTCCTTAAAGGTGGCTCCTGGTTGCTAAGGAACAGCTCATTCTTTCTCCAAGCTCATGTTTCCCTTTCACATTGTGAACTCTCCACACACAATAGAGGTACATTTTAAAATGAAACCAAAAACGCCCCGTATATACAAACACCTTTGTTTGACATGAATTTAACCAGAGTTTTACCTTCTCACACAGAAACACTAAACCAATCTCACTTAAATCTACACCTTATTTCTAACATCCAACAATACAAGTATAGATCACTCAAAACTACCTCTGTTTCCTGAGATCAGTGGGAAATATTTTGTAGAATAATGATGATTGTTTGGTAACAATGGGGCGAATTTTCCCATTCTTCCTGCCATGGGAATCGTAGCGGGCGAGACGCAGACCATGGAAAAGTTCATTGATATCAAGCAGGACTTTTTGGTTTCAGGCGAGCACGGCCAGAAAATCCCAACCAATACGTCCATAAAGTTTCCTTATTAACATTAATAATGATGAAATTGATATTTTGAGAGATTTTGGAGTGGACTGGTTAAAAACCTCTCTTTGTATTTAGTTTAATAAATGTCTCCCAGATCTCTGCTTAAGACTGTTGTCTTCTTCTTTCAGTGCACTTTAACTGCCTAAGGTCTTCATTAATTACACTATAGCTTGGCAGACTTTATGATGGAAGTTAAAGGAGGAACCATGCTTATTATAATAAATTAATATTGGTAGTACACTTTAATGTAATAACAATCAATGAAAACAGGTCACAACGGAATATAAATTACATGATTTGTTTCAAAGATTGTGAAATAAATTCAGATATCGAATTTCAATTATTCAAGATAGTTTATTATTGATGTGCACTTTAATTGATTTGATATAAAAAGAAACATCCAATTTATTTTCCCTGATTTGGATTATCAACATCTCTCCAATGCTGCATTGGCAGACATATCCCTCTGTTGGGGATGGAAATTATAGATTTCCAACCCTCCTTTCTGCCAAAGCTTTTGGAGAAGCTGATTAATTGAGAAGGTTAGTGCCCTTAAACAGGCTTCAGAAAAAATCAGGAGACCTTGTATATTGGAGTACTGTGTGCAGTTTTGGTCCCCTTACCTCAGAAAGGATATTATTGCAATAGAGGGAGGGCAACAAAGGTTCACCAGATTATTCTGGGGATGGCAGGACTGTCCCATTCAGAGAGATTGAGCAAACTGGGCCTGTATTTTCTAGAGTTTGGAAGAGTGAGAGGTGATCTTATTGAAACCTACAAAATACTTAAAGGAATAGATAGGGGAGGCAGTGGTTAGGCTATTAATCCAGAAACTCAGCTAATGTTCTGGGGACCCGGGTTCGAATCCCACCATGGCAGGATGGAATTTAAACTCAATAAAAACAAATCTGGAATTAAACATCTACTGATGACCATGAAACCATTATCGATTGTCAGAAAAACCCATCTGGTTCACCAATGTCCTTTAAAGAAGGAAATCTGCCATCCTTACCTGGTCTGGCCTGCATGTGACTCCAGAGCCACAGCAATGTGGTTGACTCTCAACTGCTCTCTGAACAAGGGCAACTATGGATGGGCAATAAATGCTGGCCAACCAGCGCTGAGTCTAAACAAGGGGCACAATTTCAAAATAAGGGAGATGCTACTTAGGACCGAGATGAGGAGAAATGTTGAACCACAGAGGGTTGCAAATCTTTGGAATTCTCTATCACAGCTGTGGAAGCTCAGTCATTGAGTATGTTTAAAACAGAGATTGCCATATTTCTAACTAACAATAACGTAAAGGGTTATGGGGATAGTGGCCGGAACTTTACCGTCCCACCCTCCATGGGAATTGGATAGAGTGAGGGGCGGACAATAGAAAAGTCCATTAACCTCAGGCAGGACTTTATGGTTTTGGGATGAGTGAGGCCATAAAATCTCACCCAACATATGTAAAAGGCATTGAAGTGTCTGATCAGTCATGATTATATTAAATGGCAGAGACGGTTTGATGGACTGAATGATCTACTCCTGTTCCTATGGTGCTATGTTCCTAGCACTGTATTTGACATCTTTATTCAGAGTGATGGTAATTTCAAAGATTACAATGGCCTGCAACCAGGGCCACTGTCAGAAAACTGTTCAAAGAACCATCACAAGATGATACACGGGATTTAATGGCTTTGCTCAGCCCAAAACCATAAAACCCCTCTCAAGGCCAACAGACCTTTCCATGTTCCGCCCCCTCACCAGCTCTGATTCCGATGGCAGGTGGGGCGGCAAAATTCTGGCTGATATGTTTATTCACTGGTCATAGGACAACCGAGGGAATATATGATCAATTGGGTGACCACAAGGAGACCTTGGGGGAATAGGACCACTCTCTTCTTATACAAAACATGGTTTGATGATATTTAAAGCCAGGAACAAAACAAATGGTTCTTGTCATTGGTAACAATTTTACTTCATTTTGTAAATGGACTAAATGCCATTGGCATCCATTTTAAAGCTGTTGACATTAAAGGAAATAAATAGCGCAAATAAAAAGTGCATCAATAAATGACAAATTTAATGAATCATCTTAAAATCAAGAAGAAATCCTCAGGTGTAACAATAAAGCTAGCTTTATAGTTGTGGCTTTTGGCAAAGGTTACACTACTGCAAGCCACAGTGAATGAATAGAAGATGTCCTGATAATGTAATAAATGCAAGCACCTATCTTGTCTCCAAGCCATTTGACTCATCCCTACTAACTTTCACTCTGAGACACACAAAAGCAAACTAAATTCAATGGATCATTGGAGCTCAAATAAAGCTCTTTCAACCATTTTATAACTGAAAAATGATGAATGAGGCTGGTGATCCCCTTGAGGATATTGTGTTTAAAGAATTGAAAGATGTTTGGGAGCAAAATATTTATTTTCCTCCGAACTAATGTTGTTCTCAGGATACATAATGCTCACACATACAGCTTTGCAGCATTCTCAGCATAAATGGATGGGTTCATCCACTTTCCCATTACATGTAAACTAGTTTTAATATACACAGTACAAATTAGCACCTGATACATATTGGCTTATTTTCAAAGTGGAAAAGGTTAATAGGGAAGGATTTTAAAACAGGGGAGTGGGGTGGATTGTACAATTGTGATTGGGTGCTTCAAAATGTCTATAAGACCATAAGACCATATGACATAGGAGCAGAATTAGGCCACTCGTCCCAGCGAGTCTGCTTCACCATTCAATCATGGCTGATATTTTTCTCATCTCCATTCTTCTGCCTTGCCCCATAACCCCTGATATTCTTATTAATCAAGAACCTATCTATCTCTGTCTTAAAGACACTCAGTGACCTGGCCTTCGCAGTCTTCTGCGGCAAAGAGTTCCACAGGTTCACCACTTTCTGGCTGAAGAAATTCCTCCTCATCTCTGTTCTAAAGGATCGTCCTTTTAGCCTGAGGTTATGCCCTTGGTTCTAGTTTTTCCTACTAGTGGAAACATCCTCTCCACATCCACTTCATCCAGGCCTTGCAGTATCCTGTAAATTTCAATAAGATCCCCCCTCATCCTTCTAAACTCCAACGAGTACAGACCTAGAGTCCTGAACCATTCCTCATACGACAAGCTCTTAATTCCAGGGATCATTCTTGTGATCCTCCTCTGGACCCTTTCCAAGGCCAACACATCCTTCCTCAGATATGGAGCCCAAAACTGCTCACAATACTCCAAATGGGGTCTGACCAGAGCCTTACATAGCCTCAGAAGTACATCCCTGCTCTGGTATTCCAGATCTCTCGACATGAATGCTAAATGTCATTGTATCGGAAACTCAACATGATTCTGGCCATATCCACTTCTTAACTGGGCATGTTCCAATAAAAGAAGTTAAATCCAGGGACCTGTCGGGTCATTCATTTGAATATTTAAAAATAAAGATAATTAAGCCTTTAATCTAGAGCTCTGGATTTAGCAGCCAGCCAATAGTTTTCTGGAGTTGAGTGTAACTCATTAGTATCAGCAAAACAAAAGCAGTGACTGACTGATCTGTGAAACAGACAGGCTGGAAAACCTTTAAACATTGAAACTGAATAGCCACTGCCCTGCCCGTATGAAAGGTCAATGCTCACAAGTCTCCAGGAGTGTGATTTCACCACTTCAGAGATCTGCAAACTCTGTTTAAATAATATTCTGCTTTTCTATTCTTCCTGCCAAAGTGAATAAGTTCACATTTTCCCACGTGTGAGGTGCTGTACTTTAGTTAATGGCAGGACTCTGAACAGCACTGATCTACAGAGGGATCTTGAGGTTCAAGTCCACAGCTCCCTGAAAGTGCCCACACAAGTAGATAGGATGGTAAAGAAGGCATATAGCATGCTTGTCTTTATTGGTTGGGGCATTGTGTACAAGAGTCAGGATGTCATGTTGCAGCTTTTTAAAACTTTGGTTAAGCTGCACTTAAGAGTATTGCATTCAACTCTGGTCAACTCCACGTTACAGGAATGATGTGGAAGCTTTGGAGAGGGTGCAGAAAAGATTTACTCGGATTCTGCCTGAATTGGAGGATATGAGCTGTAAGAAGAGGCTGGACAAATTTGGGTTGTTTTCTCTGGAGCAGCGGAGGCTGAGGGGAGACCTGATAGAAGTCTATAAAAGTGTGAGAGGCATAAATGGAATTTTTTTACCAGAGTTGAAATGTCTGATACTAGGGAACATGCACTTAAGGTGAAAGGGGGAAAGTTCAAAGGAGATGCGAGGGGCAAGATTTTACACAGAGAGTGGTAAGTGTCTAGAACATGCTGCCATGGATGGTGGTGCAGGTAGATACGATTGGCGTGTTTAAAAGGCTGTTAGATAAGCTCATGGATATGCAAGGAATAGAGGGGTATGGACCAAGGGCAGAAGGAAGAGATTAGTTTAATTAGTCATTTTGGCACATCATCGTGGGATGAAGGGCCTGTTCCTGTGCTGTACTGTTCTATGTTCTATATTCCATCTACCAATTTTTTGCCCACTCATTTGACCTATCTAAATCCCTCTGTAGACTCTTTATGTACCCCTGCAAAGTTACTTTCCTAGCTATCAATGTGCCATCAGCAAATTTAACTACCGTACATTCGGTCCCTTTATTGAAGCCATTGATAAAAATTATAAATAGTTGAGGCCCTGGCACTGATCCCTGTGGCTCCACTGGTTACAGTTTGGCATGCACCACTTAACTCAACCACCACCCCATGAGTACCTCTTTATATCTGTTCAAGTGAAACCCAAATTAATACCCTTCACCTGCATATAATGAAACACATATGTAATTAATATTGCAGGGGGAGGAAGGTGCAGATTGGCCAGCATCCTTCAAAGAGGGTGATTAGAGTGCCTGTAACCACAACACTGGCTGCTGCATAAACCCATGATGGGCTCTTACAGACACTTCAGATAACGTGAGTGTTTGAAGCCATTTGGTGTTCACGGTAAATATTCTACCCTACTCCACCCCAAGGCAAATCATTCCCACAATCATAAATCCTTCTATCATGTTGTAATCATTTCAAGGACAAGTGATCACAATCAGTATAATGAACCAATACTGTTTATTTACAAGCAGATAAATATACAGAGTACTTTCACGATGTTAAGACTTCCAACTCTAAGATCTATTCTGGCTCCAAAAGCCCGCACTCTGCAACAAGATCCCCGTGCTCATTTCCCATTAGGCAATCAGCTCATATGACCCTCCTGATGTACAGTCCTTAAAGGGGCCAACTACTTCATAAAATAATACCCTTTGTTTATCCTCCATTCTGACCATGTCATTTTCCTGAAGGTTAATATGCATTTGGAATAAGGAATACAACAATGGGAATGGCAGGACAATGGAGAGTTCAGATAAATTATTGGACTCATTAATCATCCCACATACATAAGGACTTTGAGATTGTTATAAACACCCAAGTGAATATTTTTGCTTCGCTAAGAAGTCTTTCTCTTCCCCTTTCCATTACTCCAATGTGGTGCCACTCCTGTGACTTCAGTACAGCTTAAGACAGGTTGCTTGTTCCACAAATACTATCAGCTGGAATCTTCTTGGATGACATCCTCTGGGTTTTGAATCTCCTGATGGACCCACCAAAGTCTGCTCCAATTGTAGCTGTGTGGGAGCAGACTCAGCCATTGAGGAAGGTGGCAGCATGTGGGACCCTGTCTCCAGGGGGTCTAGAGAATGTTTGCTGCATTTCAGTGAGCTGTTGAATGACCAATGCAAAACTTCCCTTCTTCCTGTTTGAAGTGTCAAACTGGTTTACAGGCTTTTGTTGAGGGTAAACATTCGCTCCATTACCTGCCACATTTAATGATGGTGGTCACTAGGATGGCTACATTTTGCGTGGAGATGGTCATCAGCACAAAGACTTGAGACATCACAGCACTTACGGGACTCCTCCAATTCCTCTCCAAGGATGCACATTTCCTCTGGAAATATTGGTCAGATCATACACAGACTGTCCTCTTCAGTGACTAGTGGTGTGCCTCAGGGATCAGTGTTGGGACCGCAATTGTTTACGATTTACATAGATGATTTGGAATTGGGGACCAAGTGCAGTGTGTCAAAATTCGCAGATGACACTAAGATGGGTGGAAGAGCAAAGTGTGCAGAGGACGCTGAAAGTCTGCAAAGGGACATAGATAGTCTAAATGAGTGGGCGAGGGTCTGGCAGATGGAGTACAATGTTGGTAAATGTGAGGTCATCCGTTTTGATAGGAATAACAGCAAAATGGACGATTATTTAAATGGTAAAAAATTGCAGCATGCTGCTGTGCAGAGGGACCTGGGTGTCCTTGTGCAGGAATCTCAAGGAGTTGATTTGCAGGTGCAGCAGATAATTAAGAAGGCAAATGGAATTTTGTCCTTCATTGCTAGAGGGATGGAGTTTAAAAACAGCGAGATTATGTTGCAACTGTATAAAGTGCTGGTGAGGCCACATCTGGTGTACTGTGTATAGTTTTGGTCTCCTTACTTGAGAAAGGACATACTGGCATTGGAGGGGGTGCAGAGGAGATTCACTAGGTTGATTCCGGAGTTGAGAGGATTGGCTTATGAGGAAAGACTGAGTAGACTGGGGCTATACTCATTGGAATTCAGAAGAATGAGGTGAGATCTTATAGAAACATATAAGATTATGAAGGGAATAGATAAGATAGAAGCAGGGAAGTTGTTTCCATTGGCGGGTGAAACTAGAACTAGGGGGCATAGCCTCAAAATAAGGGGAAGCATATTTAGGACTGAGTTGAGGAGGAGCTTCTTCACACAAAGGGTTGTGAATCTGTGGAATTCTCTGCTCAGTGAAGCAGTTGAGGCTACCTCATTGAATGTTTTTAAGGCAAGGATAGATAAATTTTTGAACAGTAAAGGAATTAAGGGTTATGGTGAGTGCGCGGGTAAGTGGAGCTGAGCCCACAAAAAGATCAGCCATGATCTTATTGAATGGCGGAGCAGGCCCGAGGGGCCAGATGGCCTACTCCTGCTCCTAGTTTTTATGTTCTTACGTTATTCCTGAGACTCTGCATCTGCTGAGCAGAGCTTGGAATGTTCTGCACCTTCCAGAAAGGATTGTTCACTGCTGTACCTGTCTCCAGCAGCTGGGCTGCTCATATGAGATGTGCGCCTCACCATGTGGCAACCTAGTTATCTCTATTGGACTCTCTTTGAAGTGTGTGTTTCTGCATTGGAGGAGCATGCAAATGAGCAGTATGATGGTGCTCCCTCAAAGTGCACACACTCCTCTGAGGACCCTTTTGTCTCCTCCTACATCAGTTCATCCATCATCCTTTTAAGGACCTGTAAGAGATGAAAGACATAAGTTCGAACTGATGTGCAGAAAAATTTCAAAGTCTATTTTGCGTAGACCTTCACATTTCTGTTATTGGTGGGAACAATTCACCAACTCAATGAGAAATTGTGATGTGACATCTAATTCTGTCATTAGGAATGATGGAGTCCCCTACATCATCTCTGCCCATTGGCTCTGCCACTCTGCCTATTTCCAAAGCTTCTTCTGGAGTGCTTCGGATGGCTGCGGCTGCAGGGCTACTGCTGGTTCTTTGCTTCCCTCAGGAGTTGTGCAGTCTCTTTCCCTGCAATGAGAAAAAGGCAGAAATTTGTGAGTGTGACAATTGGAATTGATGCAATTGGATGCAATTGGAAGAAATAATAGCAAACTGGATTATTATCTAAATGCTCAAAGAAATTACAACATGCTGCTGTGCAGAGGGACCTGGGGGTCCTTGTGCATGAGACGCAAAAACCCAGTCTGCAGGTGCAACAGGTGATCAAGAAGGCAAATGGGATGTTGGCCTATATCGCAAGGGGGATAGAATATAAAAGCAGAGATGTCTTGCTGCATCTGTACAGGGCATTGGTGAGGCCGCAGCTGGAATACTGTGTGCAGTATTGGTCCCCTTATTTGCGGAAGGATATATTGGCCTTGGAGGGAGTGCAGAGAAGGTTCACCAGGTTGATACCAGAGATGAGGGGTGTTGACTATGAGGAGAGACTGAGTAGATTGGGTTTGTGTTCATTGGAATTTAGAAGGCTGAGGGAGGATCTTATAGAGATCTATAAGATAATGAAGGGGCTGGATAGGGTAGAGATGGAGAGATTCTTTCCACTTAGAAAGGAAACTAGAACTAGAGGGCACAGCCTCAAAATAAAGGGGGGTCAGTTTAGGACAGAGTTGAGGAGGAACTTCTTCTCTCAGAGGGTGGTGAATCTCTGGAATTCTCTGCCCACTGAAGTGGTGGAGGCTACCTTGTTGAATATGTTTAAATCACGGATAGATGGATTCCTGATCGGTAAGGGAATTAGGGGTTATGGGGATCAGGCGGGTAAGTGGAACTGATCCACTTCAGATCAGCCATGATCTTATTGAATGGCGGGGCAGGCTCGAGCGGCTAGATGGCCTACTCCTGCTCCTATTTCTTATGTTCTTATGTTCTTAATGCTTAGAAAGAATGGCTTGATAGGAATTGTGAGGTCTGACGGCAAAGGATGAGTGAAAGATGGCACAAAGATGAGGGTGGATCTCAGTTTTGGGTATCCAGTTGGACATGAGGAGGTGCTGAGGTGTACAGTGTGTTGTTTAGAGGAATACCTTGCATGAGAATGTTGGGGAAGTCAGAGTCTTGGAGTTGGCACATGAGGGTAGGATGCTACTCACCATTCCTGCTTCCAAGTGGTCATCAAACCTTTTGCAGCCCTCAATTCATATTCTCAGGACTACATTCTGGCACAGCTTCTTAGTTTGGGTCATTTGCTCCTTATCCTTGCCTATGGGAAACAACACATCTCCTCAGTCCCCATTGCCTCTGGCAACTCCTCAAGGCAAGAGCCAGAGAACCAGGGGACAGTCTTCCTATGTTTCACTTCCTGAACTGTTCAGATCCAATACAAGGTGACCACTAAGCCCAGGTTTTCTGCACCATTTCTAATTTGAGATACAAACCCTGCATCCCTGGTTTTATATATCTGGGAAGCTACTTGCAATCTTCTAAATTCACTCATGAGCCGTGATCACTATTCTCTCCCCTCGGCCTGCTCCCACAAGCTTACCACACCCCCATTTATACCGCTACCTCCACTCCCACAGGATCACCACCTTCCCCCCTCTGAACCCATCCTCCAAACCCCACCCCGGCTTGGACGTCAAAATGTCTCTTAATTTATACTCTGACAGCTGGTCACCCTGATTCTGACCCCTGCCAAGGTCCCTTTAAACATGAGTCCCCTCCTTGACAGAGTGCAGATCATCATCAAGTCCAGACTCTGTGACTGGTCGGGAAACCTGAAAGGTGGTGCTAACATCATTGTTGATTTAAACAACTAGGGTAACACCCGTTGCTGCAATAATTGGGTTCCTCACTCTTTGGTGACCCTCCAACTGCGAGCGGGTTAGTTTGGTTCTGTTAACATGCGGCACGGTAACACAGTGGTTAGCACTGCTGCTTCACAGCTCCAGGGTCCCGGGTTCGATTCCTGGCTTGGGTCACTGTCTGTGTGGAGTTTGCACATTCTCCTCGTGTCTGCGTGGGTTTCCTCCGGGTGCTCCGGTTTCCTCCCACAGTCCAAAGATGTGCGGGTTAGGTTGATTGGCCAGGTTAAAAAAAAAAAATTGCCCCTTAGAGTCCTGGGATGTGTAGGTTAGAGGGATTAGCTCGTAAATATGTGGGGGTAGGGCCTGGGTGGGATTATGGTCGGTGCAGATTCGATGGGCCGAATGGCCTCCTATGCACTGTAGGGTTTCTATGATTTCTATGATTTCCCTCACTCTGAGGGTTGTTTATTCTGACACTATCACATTATGAAAGAACATAGGTTTTAATACTTGCTTCTTACCAAAGAGTAGAGTGAATTAGTGTCATAGAGCAGGGATAACAGTTGCTGATAACTGGCAAGTTTAATGAGGATGTGGAGATGCCGGCGTTGGACTGGGGTAAGCACAGTAAGAAGTCTCACAACACCAGGTTAAAGTCCAACAGGTTTATTTGGTAGCAAATACCATAAGCTTTCGGAGCTTGCTGCTCCTTCGTCAGATGGAGTGGTCTCTGTTCTTAACAGCACTGTTGGAGAACAGAGACCACTCCATCTTATGGAAGCTTATGGTATTTGCTACCAAATAAACCTGTTGGACTTTAACCTGGCGTTGTGAGACTTCTTACTAAGTTTAATGAGGACAGTGAATAAGGTGAATTCCGACCACAGGAGTTGCATTTCAGATTAGTGTAGGCCACAAGTCATCAAACTGGGATTTACAGGGCTTTTGATAGCAAGTTCAGGAGTTAGCGGAAGCACGGATTAACATGGAAATTCTGAAGTTGTGTTCCAACACTTGCTGTTTTTCCATGGACTCCACTCTGGATACTGCACCTCCCTGCAACCTATCCCTCCTCAATTCCTAGAAGATCCCACCAGCTGGAAAAGCCAGAAAATTCCACCTAAGGTCGCTGTGTCCTCTGTTTGAAGTATTTCTCTGACTCCCTTCTCCTCCACCACAGTTCTGTAAGTTTTCCCTTACAGAAATATGTTCAACTCCCTTTTGAAATGTATTACTGAACCTACTTTCATTACCCTAATACAGATTAACATGAATCATTGCATTAAAGAAAGCACTTCTCCTCATTTCCCCTCTGGTTGTTTTGTCAATGATCTTAAATTTGTGCCATCTGGGCACTGACTCTTTTGCCAGTAAAACAAATTCTCCTTATTTGGCTTGTCAAAATATCTCAAGGTCGATGATTTTTTTCATGAATACTCATCATATTCCAACCTAACATGCTTCTTAACTTAATAGAATTGAATCCCTACGGTGCAGAAAGAGGCTATTTGGAGCATCGAGTCTGCACCGACACTCCAACAGAGCATCTTACCCAGGCCTGCCCCCTGCCCTATCCCCGTAACCCCAAACACTTATCCCACTAATCCCCCTAACCCACTCAAATTTGGACACTAAGGGGCAATTTAGCATGGCCAATCCACCTGACCTGCACATCTTTGGACTGTGGAAGGAAACCAAAGCTCCCGGAGGAAACCCACGCAGACACAGAAAAAGTGTGCAAACTCCGGACAAACAGGCACCCGAGGCTGAAATCAAACCCGGGTCTCTGGCACTGTGAGGCAGCAATGCTGACTACTGTGCCACCGTGCCACCCTCTTTTCCATTCATGCATTATGATCCCTATTACCAAGATATTAAGATGTATCATTCTCTTTCCTTTATTGCCATTGCTTAATGTTCACATCTTATATTATAATATCTGTGTCCAAAAGAATAAAGACTCATAGGAGAGTTCTTCAGCTGGATTGCACTTGTGTGCTTGGGCAAAAACCCAGGAAAATCGCTCCTTGCATCTCACACGAAAGTTTTACCTTTCTGTTTCTGAATACACTTAATTTAGAAAATATTGAGGGACCACAGGAAGCAACAAATCCACAATTCCTTTTTATTTTAGCAATCGTGATGTACTTAAATCTACCTTGAAACCAGTAATAGTTTAATAGAGTTGGTCAGCTTCATCAAGTGCAAATCACAGCCATACTCGCTGCCTTGGCAGGAATCCAGTTCAGAAACTATAGGATCAGTGAGCAAAGTCTTTTATCGGTAATTACAGAAAGATGAAGCAGTATCTGTCTTCATTTGTAGCCCCTCCATTGGTTGGTGAAATTACTGAACTACTCCAGAGAATGCAAGTAAAATGTGACTTGCGTTATAGGTGAAGCATTTTGGTTGTAATTTGTATTGTGAGAAAATATAACAGATAATAATTTGAAAGGGGCCCCAGACCTTTAAATCAATACATTGAATGATTTCCCCTGTCTTTCTATTTGCCAACCACAGTGAAGTGATTCAGTATGTTGTTCTTCCCTTTATACGTCAACTTGATTTGTAACTTATTGTTGAAGTTCTTCAAGATTCTCAAGCCAAACAATAATAGAAACAAATAACTCTGAAAGAGTGAGGTGTTTTTGTTAAAGCAAAGATGTTGTCTGAAGGAAAAGATGAAAAAAGCCAAGATAGGTTTCTCCTCTCTTTGTCCACCAGTTATGAAAGGTAAAAGGTGGCAGAAAGGCAAGTGGAGACTCTTAACAATGGATCCCAGCCAGCACGGTGGCACAGTAGTCAACACTGCTACCTTACAGCACCAGGGACCCAGGTTTGATTCTCAGCTTGGGTCACTGTCTGTGTGGAGTTTGCACATTCTCCCCATGTCTGCGTGGGTTTCCTCCAGATGCTCCGGTTTCCTCCCACACTCCAAAGATGTGCGGGTTAGGTGGATTAGCCATAAAATTGCCCCTTCGTGTCAGGGGGACTGGCTAGGGTAAATGCATGGGGTTTGTGGGGATAGGGCCTGGGTGGGACTGTGGTCGGTGCAGACTCAATGGGCTGAATGGCCTCCTTCTGCACTGTAGGGATTCTATGATTCTATGCTAAATGCAAAATCTGATTTTGTTTGTTTTATGGTTCTAGTATTTCATTATTCAATAACTCCTTTTAAATCCGACTTCAATTCATTTATACAGAACAAAAAAGTTTACAAATAATGCATAACACCTTTATATTCCAATTGCAATGGGATATGAGTCTATGTTACCATTTTTGCAAGTTTCAGACAGAATGAGAAGCATACAATCAAAACGAGATTCATTGTATGTGTTATTTTGTGATATAAAGGTATAAAATAGAGCTTTCAGAAGCAAAGGAGGTTCTGTTGGATGTGGAAATAATAGGGGAGCTCTAAGGTATGTAATAGAGAAGGCTGACACAGGAAAAGAATAACGCAAGAGGCAGGAATGTCAGGGCCTTAAAGTGTAGTTGCTTGTTGGTGGCAGGTGGCAGGTTGGAATGTGCTGTTCCAGTGAACATTATTTTTCAAGTGCTGAGAAATCAGCAGCAACTTTGGAACAGTTGACTTTGCTCATCTCTTCCTGGTAATGCAATAAAAGGTTAAAATATTTTGGACATATTGTTCTGGAGAGCTTTGTGGCTCAAGCATCTTGGAGCATTCGGTCAACAAACATTGACTTCCCAGGATCTGGCAACTGACTTCACTTGACCCATATCTTGGTACATATGAGCAAGCCCAAATATCATACAGCAAATTCATAGCGCTGTGTTTTAGCTAGCATGATATTATTTATTTTCACACGTTGAAAGGTGACAACTGGCAGATTTATTATTAAACTGTAATTGGAGTGTTGAGCTGAAGCAATGACACATTATAGAATTGACACTCGATGTAAGCTTAATTACCTCTCATCGAGTTGATTAAAAATAACAAATAGTCACATCTGCTCCACTAAATTGAAATCTAAATATTAAAAGTGATCTTTATTGCTCACGTTCCAGCATCCCTCTGGCTTATCCACCTCTCATTGATGGTTTCAGCTAAACCACATAATCTGAAAAATACTGTTTAAAATAATGACCTGGATTAAAGAAATTAAATTTTTTTTTTACACGCCTTGTTTTGGATCCAAAATGTATCACAAAAGCCAACTCCAAGAGAAATCATAGACACCAATATTTTATTTTAGCACAATACGGTTCTAACAGCAATTACATAATTATCTGTAACTTGATAATGAGTTTCTTTTCTTGTTCATTACTCCTTTTTCTCTTGTATTTGACAAAGATGAAGAAAACCTGGAAGAGACAGAAAGATATAGAACATAGAACATTACAGCGCAGTACAGGCCCTTCGGCCCTCGATGTTGCGCCGACCAGTGGAACCAATCTAAAGCCCCTCTAATCTACACTATTCCAATATCATCCATATGTTTATCCAATGACCATTTGAATGCTCTTAATGTTGACTATGAAAGGCAAGGATCTAGAAGAAGATGCCACAATCTGGATGACTGTTGTTTTTGACTTTTATACCTTGAATTCCCTTGGACTTTCTGTCATGACGCTGCTGTAATTTTGTCATGGGTGGCACGGTGGCACAGTGTTTAGCACTGCTGCCTCACAGCGCCAGGGACCCAGGTTTGATGCCCGTCCTAGACCACTGTCTGTGCAGAGTCTGCACGTTCTCCCCATGTCTGCATGAGCCAAATGGCCTCCTTCTGCACTGTAGGATTGTATGTATCAATGGATGGTCGCTGCACTTCCTATGGAACAGGATTTTGCAGATGAAGGTGTTTCCCACTCCTCCATTGAAAAAGTCACTGGAGAACACCCTCCCTACATTCCCAGTCACTGCCCTGCACTCATTTCACACTCTGTGGAGCATTAATTGACTAGAGTTTTTCAACCCCCATCTAAGAAGGAAAAGTCCTGCCTCAGAGAGTGGGTGTATGGTTCCAAAGTGCATGTGTGTGTGTGTGTGTGTCAGGTGGGGGTGGTGGAAGGGAGGAATATGTTGGTCTGTTTGATGGGGAAGAGGAGGGGGGTTGGGGAAGGGGCTCCAGATATCAAGCTGCAAATAATGACAGGGCAAGAATCAGCAGGTAAATGACCAAGAATTGTCACCTTAGGGGCCTCAGTTGAAACAAGGGCAGGAGAGATGCCCTGTGCCTTGCCAGACCCATGTTAAATCCTGACCAAGTTGGGGAGGGCAGGGCACAGGCAGAATTTTATATGTTGCCCCTGCCTGCAAACCTGCCAATGGAGCATGTGAAATTGTACCCATAGAGTTACAATAATGCAGTGACAGAAAGTCAGAGCCAATTTAAGACTTTTCCTATCACAGCGTCTTGTTTTGTTACTGCGTATCTAATATTATGCTGCACTGACTGATTATCTCCTCCGGTATGTAATTCCGATCTCGTGGAAATTAATTTTCAATTCCAACCTCACCTTTTTCAATCTTAAAATTGTTATGCAAATGCAAAACAGTGGAGGTTTAATTACATTGTCACTGCTCCAAATATGGATTTAAGAACATAAGAACATAAGAAATAGGAGCAGGAGTAGGCCATCTGGCCCTTCGAGCCTGCCCCGCCATTCAACACGATCATGGCTGATCTGAAGCGAATCAGTTCCACTTACCCGCCTGCTCCCCATATCCCCTAATTCCCTTATCGATCAGAAAACTATCTACCCGTGATTTAAACATATTCAACGAGGAAGCCTCCACCACTTCAATGGGCAGAGAATTCCAGAGATTTACTACCCTCTGAGAGAAGAAGTTCCCCCTCAACTCTGTTCTGAACCGGCCCCCCCTTATTTTGAGGCTGTGCCCTCTAGTTCTGGTTTCCCTTCTAAGTGGAAAGAATTTCTCCACCTCTACCCTATCCAGCCCCTTCATTATCTTATATGTCTCTATAAGATCACCCCTCATCCTTCTAAACTCCAACGAGTACAGACCCAATCTGTTTAATCTCTCCTCATAAGCTACACCCCTCATCTCCGGTATCAACCTGGTGAACCTTCTCTGCACTCCCTCCGAGGCGAATATATCCTTTCGCAAATAAGGGGACCAAAACTGCACACAGTACTCCAGTTGCGGCCTCACCAGTGCCTTGTACAGTTGCAGCAAGACCTCCCTGCTTTTATATTCTATCCCCCTCGTGATAAAGGCCAACATTCCATTCGCCTTCTTGATCACCTGCTGCACCTGCAGACTGAGTTTTTGCGATTCGTGCACAAGGACCCCCAGGTCCCTCTGCACAGTCGCACAATGTAATTTTTCTCCATTTAAATAATATTCCAATTTACTATTATTTCTTCCAAAGTGGATAACCTCACATTTGCTAACGTTATATTCCATCTGCCAGATCCTCGCCCACTCGCTCAGCCTATCCAAATCTCTCTGCAGACTTTCCGCGTCCTCCACGCAATTCGCTTTCCCACTCACCTTCGTGTCATCAGCAAACTTGAATACCCTAGATTCAGTCCCCTCCTCCAGATCATCTATGTAAATGGTAAACAATTGAGGCCCCAGCACCGATCCCTGCGGCACGCCACTGGTCACCAACTGCCAACCAGAAAAGCACCCATTTATCCCAACTCTCTGCTTCCTGTTAGATAGCCAATCCCCAATCCACGCCAACACCTTACCCCTAACTCCGTGTACCCCAATCTTCTGCAGCAACCTTTTGTGAGGCACCTTATCGAACGCCTTCTGGAAATCCAAAAACACCACATCCACCGGTTCCCCTCTGTCAACCGCACTAGTGACATCTTCATAAAAGTCCAGTAGATTCGTCAAACACGACTTTCACTTCATGAATCCATGCTGCGTCTGCTTGATTGAACCATTCTTATTCAGGTGCTCTGTTATTTCCTCTTTAATAATGGACTCTAGCATCTTCCCAACTACGGACGTTAAGCTAACCGGCCTATAGTTACCCGCCTTTTGTCTACTTCCTTTTTTAAACAGCGGCGTAACAGTAGCTGTTTTCCAGTCAGCCGGCACTACCCCAGAGTCCAGCGAATTTTGATAAATTACTACTAACGCATCTGCTATTACCTCAGCCATTTCTTTCAGTACCCTGGGATGCATTCCATCCGGGCCCGGGGACTTGTCTACCTTCAGTCCTATTAGTCTACCAAGCACCACCTCCTTACTACAGTAATTGTATTAAGGACCTCCCCTCCCACCAACTCTCGATCTCTAATATTCGGAAAACTATTTGTGTCTTCCACCGTGAAGACCGACACAAAGAACTTATTTAAAGTCTCAGCCAATTCCTCGTTTTCCACTATTAAATCCCCCCTCTCATCTTCCAAGGGTCCAACATTCACTCTAGCCACTCTATTCCTTTTTATATACTTGTAAAAACTTTTACTATCATTTTTTATATTTTGAGCTAGTTTAGTTTCATAATCTATCTTTCCTTTCTTAATCGCTTTCTTAGTCGTTCTTTGTTTTTCTTTAAAGCTTTCCCAATCCACTAATTCTCCACTATTTTTGGCCACTCTGTACGCATCTGATTTTATTTTAATACACTCCTTTATTTCCTTTGTTATCCACGTCCGGTTATCCTTGTTCTTACAGTCCTTCTTTATCACTGGAATATATTTTTGCTGAGTACTTAAAAAAATCTCCTTAAAAATCCTCCACTGTTCCTCAGCTGTCCTACCTATCAGTCTGCTCGCCCAGTCTACATTAGCCAATTCCACCCTCATCCTATCGTACTCCCCTCTGTTCAAGCAGAGGACACTGGTTTGGGACCCTACTTTCTCACCCTCCATCTGTATCAGAAATTCCACCATATTATGATCACTCATCCCAAGAGGATCCTTCACAAGAAGATCCTTAATCCTACCTGTCTCATTGCACAGAACCAGATCCAAGATAGCTCGCTGTCTCGTAGGTTCTGTAACATACTGTTCAATGAAACAATCCCGACAGCATTCCAAGAACTCTTCCTCAAGCCCTCCACGTCCAATTTGAGTCGACCAATCAATATGTAGGTTAAAATCCCCCATGATTATTGCCGTTCCACTTTTGCACGCATCCATTATTTGCTTGTTTATAGCCCTCCCCACCTCTAAGTTATTATTTGGGGGCCTATAGACCACACCTACCAGTGTCTTTCTCCCCCTACTATTCCTTATCTCCACCCACAACGATTCCACGTTTTGCTCCTTAGAGCCTATGTCGTCTCTCACTACCGTCCTGATATTATCCTTTATTAACAAAGCTACCCCACCTCCTTGTTCTACCTGTCTATCCTTCCTAAATGCCTGATAACCCTGTATATTCAGTTCCCAGTCCTGGTCACTCTGCAACCACGTTTCTGTGATGGACTCTAGATCATATTCATTTGTATGGATTTGTGCCATCAACTCATTTACTTTGTTTCGAATGCTTCGTGCATTCAGGCAAAGTGTCTTTATGCCAGCCTTTATCTGGACCCGGTTTGTTGAAGCGCTACTAACATCTCCCAAGCCCTCTCCTCCTTTAGCTAGTTGTTTATTCACTATACTCCTGGCATTAGAGTAGACACCTCTCAATCCTACGGTCTGACCTCTCCCCTTCTCTGTTCCCAGTCCACCTGCCCTCTTGCACTGCCTATAACCCTTCTCTGCTTGCGAGCTACCTTCCTCACTCTCAGCCACGTCGCTTTGATCCCCTCCCCCCAACCTATCTAGTTTAAACTCTCCCCAGTAGCCTTAGCCAACCTTCCTGCCAGGATATTGGTCCCCCTGGGATTCAAGTGCCACCCGTTTTTAGTATACAGGTCACACCTGCCCCTAAAGAGGTCCCAATGGTCCAGGAACCTGAATCCCTGCCCCCTGCACCATTCCCTCAGCCACACATTCATCCTCCACCTCACTCCATTCCTTTCCTCACCTTCCCGTGGCACAGGCAGCAATCCCGAGATTACTACCTTTGCTTTCCTCCTTCTCAGCTGTCTCCCTAATTCCCTATACTCTTTTTTCATGTTCCCTTCCCCCTTCTTACCCACATCAGCGGTACCAATATGTACCGCTACCTCCGGCTCCTCTCCCTCCCACCTCAGGATTTCTGGGACTCGCCCAGCGACATCCTGGATCCCAGCCCCAGGGAGGCAGACCACCATGCGAGACTCCCGCCTGCCTCCGCAAAATCGCCTGTCCGTCCCCCTGACTGTCGAGTCCCCGATTAATACCGCCTTCCTCCTCCTTTCCTTAGCCCTCTGAGTTACAGGGCCGGACTCCACCCCGGAGACACGGCCACTGCTGCTTCCCCCAGATGGGCTGTCCCCCCAACAGTACTCAGACAGGAGTACTTGTTATGTAGGGGCACTTCCACCGGGGTGCTCTCAATCACCCGTGTTTTACCCTTCCTGGCTGTCACCCACTTGGCCTCCTCCCGTGGCCCTGGTGTGACCACCTGATGATAGCTCTTGTCTATCACCTCCTCATTCTCCCTCACCTGCCTAAGATCGTCAAGCTGCAGTTCCAGCTCCCTAACACGGGCCCTCAGGAACCGCAGCTCGACGCACCCCTCACAGATGTGGATGTCCGGGAGGCCAGGTGCCTCCAGGACCTCCCACATACTGCACTGCGAGCACCACACTGGCTTAACACTCATATTTCACCCTTTCTTCCAAGGTACACAGAGAAAAGTAAATTATAAATTTTTTAAAAATAAGAAACTCACCCCTGCTCACCCTTTCTGCCTCAGCCCGATGAGCCAAAGCCCCTCAGTTCTCACTCAGCTCCCTCTCACTCCGCTGCCTGCTCCCAACGCTGCCCGTTAGATAGTGGGGCCTGCCTTTTAAACCTCCCGTGCACTAAAAAAAACTCAAAAAAAACCAGTAAACCCCGCGGCCACTGCCGGTTTCGCGCCAAAATTTAAAAATAATTAAATAAATAACTAACACCCGCGAAAAAGTACTTTAAATTAAATCTTACCCCAAAAATCCTGTCACCAGTCACACCTCTGCCTTTCTCCAAAGCAACAAAGAGGCCCACCAATGCAATTGTGGGTGAGAATGTATTTTATTCTATTCATGGGTGGGATTTTCTGGCCCCTCTGTGGAGCATTCTCCAGCAGTGGAAACAGTCCAGTCCTGCCAATGTCTATAGGGTTGTGCATGCCTCGCACCCTCCTCTGCTGGGAAATGTGGGGTGGGATGGGGGTGGTTGGTCACCATCGGCAGGACTGGAAAATCCTACCACAGGGAAGGGCTAGTAAATTTCGGCCTATGTATAAAACTAAGTTGTCACTGGTAAGGTGCTGCAGTATGCTTCTCTATATTTGACCCATATTGAGTGGTGAATCGCAGAAGGCTGTGGAGGCCAAGTCACTGAGTGTCTTTAAGACAGAGATATATATATGTTCTTGTTTAATAAGGGAATCGGGGGTTATGGGGAAAAGGCAGGAAAATGGGGATGAGAAAAATATCAGCCATGATTGAATGGTGGAGCAGACTCAATGGGCCGAGTGGCCTAATTCTGCTCCTATGTCTTATGGTCTTATGATCTTATGATGCCTGGAATTTAAAAATATTGCATTGGAGTTATCTTGAATTAAATTATTTTTACATAAATACTAAAAGTACCTTCCATTTTTTGTTTCAACACTTTGTGAACAAAGTAAGTCTTGTAGTTTGTAAAATGGACATTATAAAACTATTTATAATGTTTGCTATGCAAAGATAATCAGAAAAATCACCCTTCAACATTTGTTTCAATTATGACTTCTGGCACAATTTACGGGGAGGCGATGGCCTAATGGTATTATCACTAGACTATTAATCCAGGAACTCAGCTAATGTTCTGGGGACCTGGGTTCGAATCCTGCCACAGCAGATGGTGGAATTTGAATTCAATTTTAAAAAATTAAGAATCTACTGATGACCATGAACCCATTGTCGATTGTCGGAAAAGCCTATCTGGTTCTCTAATGTCCTTTAGGGAAGGAAATCTGTTGTCGTTACCTGGTCTGGACGGAGCCTTAGCTGTTTAAGTACAGAGCCACAGCAATGTGGTTGACTCTCAACTGCCCTCAGGCAACTATGGATGGGCAATAAATGCTGGCCAGCCAGCGACGCCCTTGCCCTGCGAATGAATTTAAAAACAAAATTCTGACCAAATATTTGGAGTTTAAAACTAATTTTTCTCTTTTGCAAATGCTGATTCATTCAGTAGACAGCGAGGATTCACCTCCAAGCATATGAACAGCAGTCAATATTGAAAATCCAACTGGATGGTTATTACCCTGAATCGTTCACACTGCAATATATTTCTGTACTTATTTTCATTTATTTATCTTTTCCAATTCCTTTCTTCCTCGCAACCCATGCACAACCTCTCTTTCATACACACCACAACGCAGATGGAGCAACATAAAGAAATCCAACAAAACCCTATAAATATTAAATAAACTTGAAAGTGACATTGTCACATTTATTGAATTATAAGCGTGAGAAATTCACCAATTCCTCTAAAGGGATTTTGACTTTTCATCAGTTTAAATGTCATGTAGCTTTGCAGAATTAGTGTATTTCCTTCGTTCTTTGACATTTACATTCCACCAGTTGCTGCATTTTCTTAACTGCCTTTCCCCATCATAGTTTGATATTACTATTGAGATGCATTGGGAACAGGAGAGGTGGGGGGTAAATTCTCTAATATTGTGTGGGAAACCCAGTTTTAATTTCAGCATGACTGTCTGTGGCATGTTGGTGCCGCCACCTCAGTATAATTTCCCTTTTGGGCTTGGTGCCAAGTTGTTCATCTGCAGGTATGATGATGCCAAGCAGCATGATGCCAACTCAATGCCGGTAACTCACAGGCCAATCCACAGATAGAACTTGGAGGAGTTTTGACCATAGTTGAAGAATATGGGTTCAGGATGCTCAAATGTTTTGTCACTCAATAATGAAGTCTCAACTTGATGTATTGTTGGGTTCAGTGAGGAACCAAAGACAGATAAGCTTCCCGAGCATCGGGAGAAAGAAACCTGCTTCTGCCACAAAGAGGGTTGTATGTCATTCAGGAAGTCAACAGTAGGAACATTGTGCCACACTGCTGGTTTCAGTACAAGGAGTGTTTTAATGACCTAACCAGCTAAGGAAAGATGAGAAGTGTTGCATATTCATCTGTATCCTAAGTTTTGAGTTTAAGTTTATTTTTATTTGTCACAAGTAGGCTTACATTAACACCGCAATGAAGTTATTGTGAAAATCCCTCGTCGCCACACTCCGGCACCTGTTCGAGTACACTAAGGGAGAATTTAGCATGGCCAATGCACTTAACCAGCACATCTTTTGGACTGTGGGAGGAACCCCATACAGACACGGTGAGAACCTGCAAACTCCGCACGGATAGTGACCCAAGCCAGGAATCGAACCTGGGTCCCTGGTGCTGTGAGGCAGCAGTGCTAACCACTGTGCTGCCCAATCCTGCTGTATATATTATTATCCACCACTTAAATATACAGGAAGGAAATATCATGACAGCTTTCTGGGAATCTGGTGCACATTCGAATAAACCTTTTCTTGTGGTTGCAAACCAACTGACCATTGATCGAATGAAGACTCTCATGTTTTACAATACTTCCCAGTAGATGAGTATGAGCGTGGATTGCCACATGTAAAAGTTGATGATGTTTTGCAGCTGTGACAGGGAGGCCGGGGATGCTAACGAGAGCACCCGGTCATACTGGGTATTATCACCACAGAGGAAGTTGATATAATTGCTAGTCATGGTAAACGTCCCATCAGACACTTGCCTCATGTATTTGTGTGCAACCGACTGGGAGGTTTTTGAACATGTCCTCAGCGGAGCCCAACTTTAATAGCCGTTGGCAATGCATGACCTCCAGATTCAGCAGGTAGCAGGTCTTCTGAAAGCTGCTCCTGGAGGTCGCCACATGATTGACAGTCTCAACCTCCGGAGCATTTCTTTTCCAAAAGGTCAAAAACACTGTGCCACTGTCTGAACTCCCTGTTTCATGAGTGGAGTCTCCAGTGAGCTTGACTTTTCTGCTGCTCTGCCCTCTGCTCTCGTTTCTTCACAGAAGATGGTTCTTCCATTTTCATCCTTGGCCAAGATCCACTTTAAGATCATAAAAGTGCCACCCATTCTGATATGAGTCTCAAATGTCCAAAGTGTAGAAACTAACCACTCACTGTAAGTGCTATGAACAAATCTTTTCCCAATGATAGATAAGAAATGTTGCGCACTAAACATTTGTCGTAATATTTGAATGAATTTTAATGAGCCTGATAAATATCCTTTCTTTGAATGCGGAGTTTTTGGGAACCTAGGAACCCCATGGATGCATTGTTAAATTTATAATGAGGTTGTAGTATCGCTCCAAGGGAGCAACTTACATATATAAATTGGTAACTCTACCTCTCCCATGAGGGATGTGTGTAACCAGCCCAACCTGCCTGAGTTAAAACCGCAAGTTGGTGAGTTGGAGTCTGCTTCTGAATACAATGCTATTTTTACCAAAATTAAACCCTCAACTGCACCCAAACTCATATACTTACTCACAGTAAAACTCCCACCCACCTAAGATTTTCCCTTCTATATGTTTCCAAGCAATTAAGATGAATCTCTACAATTACCTTTTTGATGATGTGGAGTTGTTTTGATGAATTTCAATTTAAATGTGACTGTCTTACTCAGAATCCTACTCAACGCACTAAAGCCCTGAGGTGTGAGGCCTTCTCACACCAATTTGTGTTGCCAAAGTGAAAGATATATATTTAACTTCACAGTTCACCCAGTAATACTGGAGTTCCATTATAAGTTCTTATTATGATCCTTGGTCAGACGTGGGGGAAATCTGGTTAGCAACAAAAAAAAATTGTTTTAAGGAGATAAAGTTTGAGATTCATGACGCTTACTCGCGAATAAAGCCAGAATATTCCAGAGGTTTTGAACAAGCAATAATAAACTTAATTATACAAGTTTAGAAAGATGAAACAATTTACAATATCTGTCTTTAATATTCAGGATAAGTATGAGATATATGGGAATTAACAGACAAACTGTGATTGACGCGCCATACTACACAATAGATGGCAGATGCGACCAAACACAATTCAATGGATTTCTCAGCAATCCACCCAGATGTTTGTCACATGGTGAGCCAAACATTCTCACTAAAAATTTTGTCTTTCTCACGAGGGTTTCCAGTTTCCCTCTTTGAAGATCTCACCTTAGAATTTTTCTGCAAAAGTTGCTCCCACTCAGACAGTTTGAACAGTGACAAACCTTTTAGGTTTCAATCATGCCTTTCAAGATTCCCTTCCCCTGGGATCTCCGAGTACACTCAAGCTTCACCTTTCAAGCACAATTTCAGATCTTCGGTCATGCCAGGCAGAAAACCACTGCTCCAAAGGGGTACCACTGCTCCTAACGGAGTCACCAACTTCAGCTGTCTTACTGGATCTTCCAGTCTCCTCTCATACCCACTTCACTAAACATCTGCTTCCTGAAACTCTTTCTTGAATTTGGATCCTATTAATCTGCTCCCTCCTTTAACTTCACTTAATGGGACCAATTTCTGTTGCCTATCTTCATTCCTTACCTTGGACTACATTTTTTCCTTCTCCCTGGTTTGGAACCTTCTACCTGTCCTCCATCTGTGTCCTGCTCCCTGAGAAACCTACTAGATAATGGAACTCCATACAAGGTCATCTGACCTGCCTTTTTGAGCTTTTTTGTTTCCTTTCCCTTTCCTCTGTATATGTACACAGGGTTGGTCCCTGGCCTGAAGAGCAGAAAAAAACCCAACTGTGCATGTGGGGCCATTTCCCCACCGATGCATGTGCAGAAGGCCCAAGACTCCTCAGGAACCGAAATTCCCAATCTATAAACTAAAGAAGGTAAGGCTTTGAGTTTCTTAACATCAGACAAAACCAGTTTAGGCAAGTTTTACTGGTGCCCTTCATTTCCAAGTTTTACTGTTTTTTGTTGCCTTTTGGGAAATATTTTCACATTACTCATATCTCTGAATTATCCATATAAAGAACAAAGAAAATTACAGTGCAGGAACAGGCCCTTTGGCCCTCCAAGCCTGCACCGACCATGCTACCCGACTTAACTGAAACCCCCTACCCTTCTGGGGACCATATCCCTCTATTCCCTTCCTATTCATGTATTTGTCAAAACGCCCCTTAAAAGTCACAATCTTTGAGATTGTTCTTCATTTTATGTGGTATCACATTAGTATCTCCCTTTCCACTTTGTGTCTCTGAATGACCTCTATCTTGTTACATTCCTGCATATTTTATTCCATATAAAAAATACTCTCCCCCCTGTCCATATTGGAACTTCAAATCCCACAAGTTTCCCCATTTTATTTGTACTCAATGTCATAAAATTAATAGCCTTCCCTTCCTTTCATTCCTGCTGTGACTGTCTGTCACCAGTGCATCAGTACCCAGCTGATATAAACTCTGTTGGTATTACTACCGGACTAAGGTCCCAGAACAGAATCCTGACTCAGAAAACCATAACGCTTTACTACTCAGAAAAGGGGGAAAAACTCATCAAAAACCTTCCTGCTGTAAAGGTGCCCCTGGCTGCTAAGCAACAACTTCTCTCTTCTCCAAGTTTGTTTACTTCTCCTGACGTAGCCTCTTTAAGCACAATAGAAGCACAATTTGAACTGACCCAAAACTCCCACACATCTAAACACTTTTGTCCAACATGATTCTAACTAGAGTCTTATTCTTCTTGCACAGAATCATTAAATCAAATCCACTTAAATCCATACCTTATTTATAATTTTTAACAGTACATATATACATTCTTAAAAATGCCTCTGTTTTCCTGACACAGCAGGCAATCCAAAAGTAGGTCATACAGTGCAGAAGGGGGCCATTCGGCCTAGTCTGCAGCGACCACAATCACACCCAGGGCCTAGTCCCCCTGACACTAAGGGGCAATTTAGCATGGCCAATCCATGTAACTTGCACATCTTTGGACTGTGGGAGGAAACCGGAGCATCTGGAGGAAACCCATGCAGATATGGGGAGAGCGTGCAGACTCCACACACAGTGACCCAAGCTGGGAATCGAACCCAGGTCCCTGGCACTGTGAGGCAGCAATGGCTAACCAGTGTGCCACCGTGCCACCCTTAGGGCTAATGTAGCATTGAATGAAGTGAAAAAGCTGATTGCTTTCACCTGTATTCAATTTACTTCAAAATTTAGGGACCAAGAAAGACAGGAAACGTAAGAAAGGGTCCAGTTGAGACATGCTTTGGGCCGAGTGCAATGCAGAGACACGTACTAAGTAAGTTAGGAACAGAACAAAAATTATTTTGAACCTGACACGGGCTGGAGTGAGTCAGATGTCTGCGGCTTCAAACTTTAAAAGGCAATGATGTTTTCGAGTCAATGTACCATCCAAAATATTATTAGGGAACTGTGTCTGAAATTGAAACTTAACATCAGTTGTGGACCTTTTCACTGGGCCCCACAAATGCCTTGTATACATAAGCACTGGAAGAAAAAAAGACCGAAAGAATATGATAACTTTCCCAATTGCACTGAAATGAATAATCCATTGGATAAGGACTATGCCACATACAAAGGGAGCTGTCGAAATTACGTTTCAGAAGAAGTGCTTCAGGAGATTTTGGGATTCTCAACATGGAAGGTTACATGTTAAACATTAAATGGTAGGTTAAAAAATGAGAAAATACAAGTGTTAGACTTAGGTATGGTAAGAATTTACTGTAAGTATTAACTGCATGTAATTCTTTAATTTTTTTATGTCATTGTCACACGTAGGCTTACATCAACACTGAGGGGGCGGCACCGTGGTTAGCACTGCTGCCTCACAGCACCAGGATCAATTCTGGCCTCGGATGACTGTCTGTGTGGAGTTTGCACGTTCTCCCCGTGTCTGTGTGGGTTTCCTCTGGGTGCTTCGGTTTCCCCCCACAGTCCATAGGTGTGCGGGTTAGGTTGGTTGGCCATGTTAAATTGACTCCAGTGTCTGGGGGATTAGTAGGGTAAATGCATCGTGTTACGGGAATAGGGCCTGGTTGGGATTGTGGTTGATACAAACTCGATGGGCCGAATGGACTCCTTCTGTACTGTAGGGAGTCTATGATTAACACTGCAATGAAGTTACTGTGAAAATCCCCTAGTTGCCACACTCCAGCATCTGTTTGGGTGTACTGAGGGAGAATTTAGCATAGCTAAAGCACCTAACCTGCACGTCTTTTGGACTATGGGAGGAAACCAGAGCATCCGGAGGAAACCCACACAGGCACAGGGAGAACATGCTGACTCCACGCAGACAATGACCCAAGCTGGGAATCGAACCTGTGTCTCTCGTACTGTGAGGCAGCAGTGCTAATCACTGTGCCACCGTGTCACCCAGGGATTAGCAGAGAATACAATTGAAGTATAATATGCTGCAGTAAAGGCAATGGCCACTAATTTCTGCCTTGGTGCATTCGCAAATTCAGGTGCAAACTGCACTCAGAATTACGCTAGTCTTCGGAAAGCTTCTTTTGGTCAATTTTCTGCTCAAATTTATTTGCATATTGGTGAATATTAAATCTATGAACAAATGCAATTGGGTAATGTTTTAAAAGATTTAAAAAATATGTATTTGCATTGTGAAATATTCCTTGATATACTTAAGACTGTAAAACTGATGTAGTTTTATTAATGCAGCTGAAAATTGTTTCACCACAAAAAGAACATTTTAATCAGTGTCTAGACCACCATCTGTGAGTAACCTGATTCTAAATAACTGAAAATACTTAAAAAAATATACAGGACAATTCACTAATTATCTTCATGGACAGTAATTAGTTTCTTAGTAAATTAAACAAAAAAATGCTCTTGTGCATAATAACTAAAGTTTTATTTTACCAGCCGACTTGAAGGCTAGAAACCAGGAACAACTGGCAAAAGAAAACCATCATTTGATCTGTGGATGTGGCCAGCTTTGTTGTTGGGGCCAGCTTCTATCATTGTTTTCGTTAAGCTAGTAATCCAGAGACCCAAAGTAATGGTCTGGAGACCTGGGTTCAAATCCCACTACAGCAGATGGTGGAATTCAATAAAACATCTGGAATTAAACGACTAATGATAACCATGAAACCACTGTCGATTGTTGTAAAAACCCCATCTGGTTCACTAATGTTAGGGAAGGGAATGTGCAGTCGTCACATGGTCTGGCCTATTTGTGACAGTAAGAAGTTTAACAACACCAGGTTAAAGTCCAACAGGTTTATTTGGTAGCAAAAGCCACACAAGCTTTCAGAGCTCCAAGCCCCTTCTTCAGGTGAGTGGGAATTCTGTTCACAAACAGGGCATATAAAGACACAAACTCAATTTACATGAATAATGGTTGGAATGCGAATTCTTACAACTAATCAAGTCTTTAAGAAACAAAACAACGTGAGTTTTGTTTCTTAAAGACTTGATTAGTTGTAAGTATTCGCATTCCAACCATTATTCATGTAAATTGAGTTTGTGTCTTTATATGCCCTGTTTGTGAACAGAATTCCCACTCACCTGAAGAAGGGGCTTGGAGCTCCGAAAGCTTGTGTGGCTTTTGCTACCAAATAAACCTGTTGGACTTTAACCTGGTGTTGTTAAACTTCTTACTGTGTTTACCCCAGTCCAATGCCGGCATCTCCACATCATGACTATTTGTGACTCCAGACTCATCCTTGGGTCTTGGTAATAGTTTCCCAGATATAGTTGCTCTTGCACCTTTGACACCATTTAATATTGTAAGTGCCAGAAAAGCTCCTTAATAATGGTTAGCTCAGTGAACTACAATTCTTTGTCTGGAATCCTATTTTGGAAGCCAATCTATAAAAGATCTCAACTTTGCAATATCTAGTTGGGAAATGTAATTTTATTATAAATTAACTGTAAGAGTATTACCAGTGGCCCCTAAAGGGAATAAAATCTTCTTTATGAAATCTTCATTGTATAGATATTATTGAGATTTATAATTCACTATATCAGGACTGGATAATGTCTGCATTTTAATTATATCCTTGTTGAACTTGGCACTGTGTTATTTATCATAAGGATAGAAAGATAAAATCAGAATCTAATTATTTCCAATGCGGGATTTGTTTTTACTGATACCTAATGAGCAAAGCAATCATAAGTGCAGCTTGAGCTGGCTGTTAAGTTAACCGTTTGAGACAAATGTGTTTGTCAATTACATGGTAACAGGCATGTTCACCTGACTACCGACAACTGGTCAAAAATGACCATTCCTCAAGAAGAGATGTCTAATATTGTATATGACAGTTGTGTTCAGATATTTTCTAAATGTAATACGAATTGTTCACTGTAATATTACGTGCTTGATAAATGATTTAATACTCACTTTTTAACAATGCTGCATTGGGAATGACTATGCTACCCAAAGCTTTGTATAAATCTACAATGCCACAGTCTATATGAATCTATGTAGTCCATGTAAAATTGCATGAATACAGTTAAATGTATAATTTATGTGCAAAACCTTTATGACACACTGTTTAAAATCGATCGCTGTTTTACCATGCCTGTACTTCCCAAAGGTGCTCTTGCTAACATTTATTTCAGACATTCCGGTGAGCGCTATCGAGTATTGGGGTTTCCAGGAAGGTTTTGAACGTCTCCATTAGTGTTTAGATATTGCCACAGGTCATTGGACGAAATGATGAACAGGAGTCTAAAATCCCTCTTTTATGTCAGGGAGCAGCAGATTGATGAGTACACGGCAGGACTAACTCTGCAGTAAACACAAGTCCCTCCTCTGACTCTCACCGAGAGACACAGACAAAGCAGGCTCCTGTGCATGACCCTGAAAAAGCACTCAAGTAGATAATTGCTTGGCAAGGAAAACTAACATTGCACAAATAAGTGGGGCTGGTCACCTTCAAAAAGTTTCACTTTTTATTTGTTCCTCCATGTCCTCATGTATCCTTTGTCAGAATGCGAGATCCAATGAGTCGGTCTCTGATAATATATATATTCTCAAATGGTAATTAAACATTTTCTGTCTGCAGTACCTTGCCTATAAAATCTTACATTCTGTTGCCATTTTTTGTTGACCTTCCTCCATTGTAAATTCCTGAACCTACTTAATTCTAAAGCTGAATTTGTACTTGCTGTTTTCTTAAGAGGAAAATGTTCATAAATGTGGCTTGAAACTAGCTGTTAACCCTTTGAGACAATTTTTCAAAAGCCACTTTCAAGGCAACAGGCCGACTGCATAAAATTTAACAGCTATTACCGCTTTTCAAAGCAAGATCACTTACATCTATATGAATAAAAGCCATGTACTGTGCGGATGCTGGATGCTGGCACAGTGGCACAGCGGTTAGCACTGCTGCCTCACAGCGCCAAGGACCTGGGTTCGATTCCTGGCTTGGATCACTGTCTGTGCGGAAGCTGCATGTTCTCCCCCCGTGTCTGCGTGGGTTTCCTCCTGTTTCCTCCCAAAGTCCGAAAAACATGCTGGTTATCGGTGCATCGGCCATGCTAAATTCTCCATCAGTGTACCCAAACAGGCGCTGGAGTGTGGTGACTAGCGGATTTTCACAGTAGTCATTGCAGTGTTAATGTAAGCCTACTTGTGATGCTAATAAATGAACTTAAACTGAAGTAAAGACAGAAAATGTTGGAAAAATTCAGCGGGCCTGGCAGCATCTGTGAACAGAGAGACAGGGTTAATGCTTTAAGTCCAATCTGACTCTTCTTCAGAGCTCATTTATATTGGTCGTGCCCTGAATGTGTTCTGCTGTCATTACACAATCTGGCCACCGGGTGGTGGTACAAAGCCAATCTCTGAACTGTTTTAGGTCCTGACACCATCTTTGTTTCTTCACTTTGATTTACTCCCCAGATAACTTAAATTAAATTTTAATTTTGACCCTTTCAATTCCTTTTTGCCTTGAATCTATGTTTGAGTCCCTTTATGTAGATCGCATCTGTGACCAGATTTGCTCTGAGGTTACATTGATGGCAGTGATGTTTCATGGGGGAAGAAGTTACATGCCATCCATTTCATTTGCTCGGGTGTGTTGATGCAGGGAGAAATGGAGGAACAGGTCCCTTCCATCTGGACCAGAACTTTTAACAGAATGGAAATGGACCAGATGTAGGTTCTACTTTAAAATGCGACGCACAAGATTAACGTAAATGCATATTATGCCTTACCTTACAGATGCTGCCAGAGCTGTTGAGATTTTCCAGCGTTTTCTCTTTTGGTTCCACATCTTCAGCTACTGACAGCTAACTCCAAATGGTAAATATAGCCTATCATCTCATTGCATATTCTCAGCTTTAAAATGAATGAGAAAAAAATGAATATACATGTATATATACAGACCATATATTTACAATTTTCACAGAATAATTGATCAAATGGTAGAATTCAATCCAAGGCGCCATTTGTAAGTATTCCAGAATACCATAAAAAACAACATCTATTAAGTCATTGAAAAGCAGCAGCTCTAATGGCATACACAACCTTATTGCTTTGAAAGATTGTGCACTGATTCATCATGAGCCACAAAAGGGGAATCGCTTAAAACACTGTTAGAAAAAGACGTGCTAAAGAAGACAGTATCGCACATCATATACAACATTAAATTTAATTAGAGCCTCTATTCTTCCTATAAATATTTTTAATGATTACCTAATGGGAGATATGAGAATAAAGGGAGAAACTCTAAAGGTGGTACAGGAACAGAGGGAGGTCCATATATATGCACATAACTGCATTGAAGGTAACAGGGCACGTTAGGAGAGCAGTTAATAAAGCTTGGCGTTTCGGCTTTATTAATAAGGTCATTGAGTACAAGAGTAAGAGGTCATGTTGAACTTGTACAAGACACTAGTGAGGCCTCATCTGAGCAACATACTTGAGGAAGGCTGTGAAGATGTTGGAAAGAGTGCAGACATGATTCACGAGAATGATTGCTGGGATAAAGACCTTCTACTATGAGGATAGATTGGAGAGGTTGGGACTGTTTTCCATGGAGAAAAGTAGGCTGAGAGGAGACTTGTTAGAGGGATTCAAGATCCTGAAGGGTATGGACAGGGTAAATAGTGAGAAACTTCACACTCAGCAGAGCATCAACAACTAGGGGGCACAGAATAAAAATAATTGCGAAAAGGAGTAGAAGTGATGTGAAGAAATGTACGCTCATCCAGGGGCTGGTTGAAGTCTGGAACAAACTTCTTGTGAGGGTGATGAAAGGAAGTTCGATTGAGGTATTCGAAAGGGAATTGGATTGCTGTCTGAAAAGAAAGGATGTGCAAGGTTACAGGGATAAGGCAGGGGAGTGGGACTAGGTAGAACGCTCCTTCAGAGAGCCAGTGCAGACTCAATGGGCCAAATGGCCTCCTTCTGCACTGTAAAAATTCCATGAGTCGCTGATATGATATTAAAGAATTGCGATCAGTTCTTCAGATAACTTCACGTGTAAAGCCACTGATGATGAAGGACTGAACAATTTGAACCAAAGTGTTCCTGGTTGAATCCTTGGTTAATGCTGAATTTGTTGTGTTGAACACAGGATGGAGAAATGCACATAAATAATTAAGTCAGAAAAATAGCTTGTTTTCTTTATAGAGCTGAAATTCCATCTCATAGTGGAATGCTGCAAAAGGGCATGCTAGTCTCTGGCTGAGTTCTGACAGCAGATCCATGGGCCACCTTGTGGAATGTCAGAGCCACACTGCTTCATGATATCTCTTCGAAAATATCCCAAAGCAGTTTACGTAAATGGCTAGATATTTGTGACCACTGCCGTCAATTGATTGGAATTAGTCACTGTTGAAAACAGTGTTGAGTATGTTCAATTGATTATAAATATCACAACAATTATGCAAAGACAGTTATGACTTAAAAGATGGAGTTGTGTCAACGTTTGTCAATACATGATTTATGTCTAACCATATCAAATGCTGAATGAAATGTGTACACTAGCATTGATTACAATCCAGTTCAAGGAGGTCTTTTTGCCTCTTTTGTCATTGTATGGAGTTTTCTATAATGTACAGCCAGTTTATCCAAGTGCACTTTATTATTGACACTGAATAAGCAACGTGGAAGAAGATAATGTTAGGTTTTAGAAGCAGAAACCCTTGAATACTGAAGATCTTAAAAACTTAAACTGGAAAGAATAAAATGCATTGGCCTCTGACAAAGAAAAGTTAAAGGGCCCAATTTTCCAGCCCCCTCCCAGTGTGTTTTCCAGCAGTGGAGGCAGCTTGCCATTGGCCACTGGTAGAATCTTTCAGCCCCGCCGATGTCTACGCCGTTTTTCATGGCTTCGCGCCCTCTACCACTGGGAAACCTGTCCTGGTGGGGAGGGGGGGCGGGGGTGGTGGGTAATCATCGGTGAGGCTAGAAGATCCCGCTGGCGAGAAGCACCAGAAAATTCAGCCCAATTCTTTCAGGTCTACTCCCTCATCACAATGCTGCATTTTCCCTGGAAAATGTGATCCCTTGACTTAGCAAATAATTAATTTTGATTGGTATTTGATGTAGTGACTTATGAAATTAAGAGGAATTGTTTAAAAAATAAAATAAGCAAATCTCAACCCATCTTAATAAAGGGATGAATATACAGGCAATTTAATCAGTGTAACGTTAGCATACTTGCTGTACTAAAATTTTCAGATCCAAACTAAAGCTTCAGCTATTGTATGCGGATATTTGAGAATAAAAGCAAGGCAAAAGGGAGAATTTTCAGAGCTGCAGATGCTGTTTCTCAGGGATCCCCAGGGAAGAATATCTGAACTTCCTCCCAAGTTACAGCAGGAGGTGGGAAGAGTTTCTGTGGAAACTCTATCCCTATTTACATAAAGAAAAAATAAAAGCAAAATACTGCAGATGCTGGAAATCTGAAATAAAAACAGAAAATGCTGGATGAACTTAGCAGGTCTGGCAGCATCTGTGGAGAGAGAAGCAAAGTTAACGTTTCAAGTCTGTAAGACTCGTCTTCGGAGGAAACATTATGTCTTGCGTATAGAATATTTCATAATCCATGAAAAGGTTTACATGTTTCGGATCATCTATACATCAGCTCAATTCCAGCAACACAATGGGCCAATCACCTTGTTGATCCAGCAATTTCTACATAACTCCTTGGAAGATTAGCTTTTCATTTGTATGTTAAAGTGTTCACTTAGGGTTACTGGTATTACAATGTATCCAATTTACATGTAAAGTAAATTTGCATAACACCTATGAATATAAATAGAGAAACAAAAACATTTTATGTGGGAGGAAGTGGGATTGTTAAAACATTGCAATAATAGGTTTTTACACAATTTAAGCTTCACCAGATTTCAATCTATTGCAGTCTCTGTGAGAAATTATAAGGATGTGCTTGTTCCTGCTCCAACAGATCCTTTACATTGCACAACTATTTCAGAATATGGTTGTACATCACAGTTGCTGCCCTCACTGATGTATAAATGAGCTCTATATGATGTTACGCTGTGACAGGGCCAACCAAATCCTGTAGAAAACAACTGTGCAAGTGCAAATTTAAATGATAGTACCAAGCCTCTGTTCCTCCAAGCGGCCTGTGGCCCTCTGCGCACAGCGGCAGCGCAGGCCCAACACTGCTGTTTGCTGGTCTTATGGTACAATGAGCCTGCATTTCTAAAGGTAGGCTGCACCTTAAAGAGAAGATTTGGAAAACATATTGCTGCAATGTAAATTGTTGCAAAGCCAACTGCAGGGTAAAGAGAGGGTTCCAGGGTGATGGAAGCAGTACGGCAGGTGTCAACGGTGCAGTTGGGCAGAAAGAAAGATGTCATGTATCCATTGGAGTTAGAGGGTCCTCAAGGACCATTCTCAACAGGGAGTGAGAACTTGAAGCCAGGAAGGTCAACCCTTCCATGACTACATAGCAACATAGGAACTTGGGACTTTAAAGCAGTAATAGGCCACTTGGTCCTTCGAGGCGGCTCCACCATTCAATAAGGTCATGGCTGATCTTGATCTATGCTACACTTTCCTGTCTGCATCCCCCCCCCGCCCCCCCCCCCCCCCGCCCCCCCAATAATCCTTGACTCCTTTATCTATCAAAAATCTACCAAATTAAATAAATAAGTTCAATGACCCAGCCTTCACTGCTCTCTGGGAAGGGAATTCTAATGGCTCTTTGGGAAAAAATGTCTCCTCTTCTCTCTTGAAAGGGAGACATTATTCTTATATTGTTTTCCCTAGTTCTAGTCTCCCCAACAAGAGGGGACATCCTCCCGGTTTCCACGGTATCAACTCTCCTCAGGGTCTTATACGTATCAATAAAGCCACCTTTCATTCCTCTAATGAGTATATGCCAATGGGTATGTGCCAACCTGACCAACCTTTCTTCATAAAATAATCCCAGGAATGATTTGTGCGACCTTTCTCTGAACTGCTGCTGATTCAACCATATCCTTTTTCAAATAAGGAGACCAAAGTTGTAGACAGTATTCCAGATGTGGTCTCAGTGAGACCCTATACAGCTGCAGTAAAACTTCCTGACATTCTTCTTGCAATAAATGACAGCATTCCATTTGCCTCCTGTTCATTTGCTGTGGCTGCAGACTAACATTTTATGATTTATGTATCAAGACACCCAGTTCCCTCAGTACCAAGTTTTTTATTGAGTCCCCATTTTATACGACTTTATCATTTTTCCTGCCAAAGTGAACAAGAGCACATTTTCTCACATTATACTCCATCTACCAAATTTTTGACCACTCACCTAACCTGCCTATATCCCTTTGTAAACTGTTTACCTTGGCAGCTCACTTTCCAACCTATCTTGGTGCCATCAGCAAATTTAGCTACCACGCATTCGGCCCCTTCATCCAAGGCATTAATGTAGATTGTAAATAGCTGAGGCTCGAACTCTGATCCCTCTGCTGGTCACAGCTTGCCAACCCGAAAAATGACCCATTTATCCCTAATCTCTGCTTCTCTTCACCAGAATGTCAGCCTCTCACACTGATAAATGCAACACATCCCATCACTCACCCAGAAACACTCCATAGCACTCCAAACTGGCACCTAACATTCAGCTACTTCACCTCACACCAACACATCCACTAATGTGGGCCACTCTCATAACCACCTCAAACTGCCCCCCAATATTTCCAACTGTTCAGCCATATCAAGCACATTACCTGAACACAGTGTTTCATAACCATTGACATTCTGTCCTCTTTCTTGCAGGACAAGATGGACGCCATTAGAAGGGAGCAGAACAGAACCAGCTGGGAGCCTATATCTCCTGAACCCTAGGGAGGACATGAGGACTTTAATGGGCCGGGATACGGGAGAAAGCTAATGGTTGTACATAGTCAAATTCTTGGTGCAATGATCTGCCAGAAAGACTCTTCTCAATGTCAGTCAGCATGGAGGAGTACAGCATCATTTGGACACACAGAACTTTGTACAGAGCTTGGAGACTATCCTTTGCAAAATGGAACAGATGGTCATCTGCATTAACACAGCAGTGGAAACTCCCATGGCCTGATGGCCATTATTCTAACTTCTATTGCAGCAATCAAAATTCTGAGTATCAGAAGGGAAACTCACACTGCTGCAATTATGGCACAGGATACCTCTGCTCAAAGGTGTTCGTAGGGACTCACAGCAGTCCATCAAACTGTTCTCTAACAGAATTCTAGCATTGCAAGGGTGCCATTCAGAGGGGTGATAGTGGCCCATTGGAGCATGAATCTGCTCCTCTCCCTCGCGATGACAATATTCTTGCTTCTATCCTTGTGTCTCCACTAGTGCCTTTACTGCTACCTGTCAGTAAGACATCAGAGACTGATGCCACCCGGGCCAGAATGGTACCTTCTGAAACTGGTACCCGGGTCTCAGAGCTGCTCAAAGTCATCTTCCAAGGTCATCTGGAGTTTGCTCAATTGCAGATAACCTCCTCTGCTGCAGCACTGGGGAAAGTGCTCGTACAGCCACAATGGGAATGCATGGTGATGACTAATTCATTTTGTCAGGATCGAATTTGTCATTTTGGATTGGAACATGTATTTTCTGATGGTGCTGGTAAGGGACTGTTCCCTTCCGGGCCAGGACAGGTGATATTTGCAACATTTCCCAGTTTGCTGTTCATGTTGGATAATGGAGGTCACTGGGACTCCCAAGTCAAAGAGCGAACATTAACTTTAACTCTTTCTTGCCTAGATCAGATACAGTGGCTACAAAATTTAGCTCAATGCTGGGTGTTCTTTTTTCTTGTGCTGCAAGTGTCCTTTTTGATTATTGAAAGGGATCATTAATTACTTTCAGGTTAGTTGCTGATTGATTTCCACTGGCTGCTGCATTTCCAGAGTTGTGTAAATTGCTGAAATCAACAGGGAATTGTGTGACAATTACTGAAGGACTGGAAACTAAATTCAAAGATTCTGCACCAACCACCTTTTTTTCCCAAACATGGGTCCAGTTGCATTATTGCCAACAGCGTAATGGGGAGAATAAGCAAAAGCAACAGAGACTGGAACAAGCTGCTGGAAGAGAGAGGTGGAGGAGGAAGACCTTCAGTCGATGGCATATTGACCCACAGTGTTCAGGGAACAATTCTCATACCCGAATCTCAGCAAGAGATATTATGACAAATGTTTCTGCTTCATTAAGAAGGAGCTCACTAAAATCCTCAACTTGCTGCATTCACAACTTCAGTCTCAGAACGGTGTTTGGAAAGCAGAGCCAAGTGATACGAAGGTATCTATTCTTATCAGCTTTTATGTGTCTGCCTCCTTCCAGTAGCTGATGTTTGCAACATTTCCCAGTTTGCTGTTCACTCTGATAATAGAGATCATTAAGTTTATAATTCAAAGAAAGCTCATTAACTTTCATCCTGTCTTGAAGAAAGAAGCAGACATGGGCGGCACAGTGGCACAGCGGTTAGCACTGATGCCTCACAGCACCAGGGACCCGGGTTCAACTCTGGCCTCGGGTTACTGTCTGTGTGAAGTTTGCACTTTCTCCTCGTGTCAGCGTGGGTTTCCTCCGGGAGCTCCGATTTCCTTCCACAGTCCAATGGTGTGCGGGTTACATTGATTGGCCATACTAAATTGTCCCTTAGTGTCCCAGGATTTGTAAATCAGGGGGATTAGCAGGGAAAATACATGGGGTTATGGGGATAGAGGCTGGGTGGGATTGTAGTCATGCAGGCTCAATGGGCCAAATGGTTTCCGTCTGCACTGTAGGGATTCTATGATTCAATGATTCAGACAGAGTGAGCACATGCCTCATGGGGATTGTAGGTTTCCCGATTGTCAAGTGAGGCTTTCTGACTGGGTTGTCTATGATTAACTCATCTGACTGTGGTACCTTTGAACACAATCCCTATTCCCCACTGATCCACACATTTCCATCCCTCTGTCACTGTCCACCATTTGGACACAATACAAAATTGCAATCCATCACAAAATAAGCATTCCGAACCAAACATATAGATCAAGCCATTCCACCTTGTATATACATTTCAGCTGATCACCCTTCTGCCTTCTGTTAGTCCCTACCTTAGGGGAGAGATGGGGAGGGGTGGGGGATGCATTTACTTTTCCTATTCTTCCTATACAGTGGTACCAAAGTGCCTGCAGCATGGCTGGTGGAAGGTTACTGAGTCTCAGAGGCTGGTGGCCTTGTAGGATGACTTCGAGAACACCCAGCTATGGACTGCAACACCTAAGCAATGGGTAGACTGGAATAACCAACAGGCAGGAACAAGGGAAGGGCATTGATGGTTTAGCAGGTCGGTGGGGGAGGAAGAATGCTATCATCCGAAAGACTGCAATTGGTAAATGCTACACAGAGCCAGTTCCACTCCCCCAGGTTGGAACCTTGGTTGGAAGACAGATTGCTAGACTGCTGTGACATCCTGCATGCCCCTTTGAACATTGGTTTTTGGTTGCATGAGCTTCCGCTGAGAGTGCTGGACTCCCCAATGCTCCTTGACATTGACCACAGGCTTTCTGGTAAGCCTGCCAATCCACTGGGCATTTCTATGCTCATACCTATCTATCACTTTGTCCCATTGAAGTCTGCATCTGAATCCACTGTAGCAGAGTTCATGCAAAATGTCACCTTCTGGTGAGCTGGTATTCATGTCTCTTTCCCTGATTACAGCTTTTCTGTGCCTTCCATCTCACCACCTGCTGGTCCCACCTCTAAACTACCCTCTAAAGTATGTGGAGTGTCAGTTTCTCATCTGGTGGCTGGGACTGTGAGTTTGGGTGGCATTTTTAGTGGTTGGAAAGAAAAAAGTTGTGTGTCATTTAGAAGCCCTGCCATTATATTGATTAAAATAGCACTATTCGTGAAAAAAAACCCATGACCATCGCCCTGCATCCCAATGGTGTCTGAAAAATTCCTGAGCCGATATTTGACCTGTTTTCAGGTGCCAGAGTGAATTGCTACAGTATGCATTAGGGCAGCTTGTATATGTTTAAGAAGAAGATAACACCTGATTGAAACTCCCTTGAAAAGAATGGGAGATTCTGAAGTTTGAAGTGATTTAGCTGGTTCACCTTTTTATATTTAGTATTTAGTATCTGCCTTTTCATTGTAATTGTGAGCCATGATTGGTTGTTTTCATAAATACCTTATAGGTTTTCATAAATACCTTATAGGTTTTGCTTAGGAGTTGACAATCCACCTTTCTTTGCTTTCTGTGTATTTATATATATATTGTATATATTCTCTCTTACATTCTGATTTGCCACTGTTTCACTTTTTAAACAAATAATAAAGTACACCAGGCACAGTGTATTAAAATGGACAACCTCAAGACCAAGGCCAGATTTTGGGTGAGTCATTTCTGACAATGGACAGTTCAAGTCAAGCCGAGTTAGGTGGGGGTCGAGGGTCACTCAGAGCATAGGAGTAGACCAATGCACAAAACAGCAAAGTGGATAAATAGTTTGGTGCCACACCACATCAATGCAATGCATAGCTGAATTATGCAGCTAAGTGTTTTTTTTAAATTTAACTCAATTAAAATTGATGGATAGTGCATTATAAAAATGTCCGGACAGCTCCTGTTTTTTTTTGGACAGCCAAAATTGAGACACTCCCGTACTGTTAAAATGCAACATGGCAGGAATTAAATCTGTCAAGAAGCATGTCAGCACAAGATGCAAGACTTTCTATATATTATTGATGTTTATATAGGTCCTGTAATGGGATTCTAGCATTCATGTGCTTAATGCACTTGTTTGAAGTTCACTCTTCAAGTTTTTCAGCTCAAGCCAATGTTATAATTTAATCAAGAGTTAATGTCAGAAGTGGAGATGATCATTATTCTCAAATTTCCGATATGTGCTCTTTAATGGTTGAACCTCACTCATAAAAGCACCCAGGCAGAAAGTTACTCAAGCCAAATCTAATGAGTCAGGTAGCTGAAGGAGGAATTCAACAAAATGTTCCAAGGAGACAGATGAAATCAAAATAGAGAAGTTCAAGGCGTTATACAGTGTTATCCAGCTCCACTATTTAGGGAAAAGGCTAAAAGTGTCGACTGACTCGAAGGAACAGGGGAAGTAGTCTCAACATAAAAGATTCTAAGTCAATGTAGAGCTGTAACTGAGCCAATTAAATGCTAAACTTTATTGGCAAGTCAGTAGATAATGGAGCAGATAATGTGGTTGCAGGGTAACCTGCTCTGGGTCTGCTTCTGTTCAAGCACTGAATGTGCTTGCAGTCAGCAAGTTGATCTCATTAGTTAATGTGGAGTAGCTTGGAAGCAGCAATAATCGAGGACAATTAACTAATGTGATCCAGTCTTAGGGCCTGATTTTACCAAACTTCACTCCCGAAAACGGGCGTGAAAGTGCGGTAAAGTTGGGCGTCGGGCCTATACCGCGATCTGCACCCAATTCCGAGCAGATCGCAGCTTTACCGACACCTGATTCGGGCGCGGGTCCACCGCACATCCAAATCAGGCGGCCCGACGATTTAAATGCATTTGCTTACATTTAAATCGACTGAATGAACACGCGCGCCCAACTCTACTGCCAAATCCACTTCACCGTCTTCTTGCCCGATCCGCATCCGCGCTGTTACCGACCTGCAAAATAAAAGTCTGAAGTTGCCGCTGCAGCCTCCGAAGAGCGGGTCAGAGACTGCAACGGCTCTCTGACCCAGGTCATCCTTTGGTTGGGGCGGGAGGGGGGTGGGAGGAGGAGAGGGGGTGACCGATCATCCCCTGGGGGGGGTGGAGAGGAGGTGTGCCGTCCCATCCTCTGGGGGGGGGGGGGGAGGGTGGGAGGGGAGGAGGTGTGACCAATCATCCCGGCGGGGGGTGGTGGGGGTGGGGGGGGTGGGCGGTGGGGACGGGGTGTGACCGATCATCCCCCTGGTGGGTGGGGGGGGGTGTGATGCCTCATCCTCTGATCGGGGGGTTCCACTGCCTGTCTGCGGCCGATCCCTCCTGGCACCATCACTGGTACACTACCAGCCTCAGCCATCTCTCCCGCTCCCTCGCACCTGCAGGGAAGAGTAATCTGTGGCTGGTAGTGTACCAGTGATGGTGCCAGGAGGGATCAGCCGCAGACAGGCAGCCGAACCCCCCCGACCAGAGAATGAGGCGTCACACCCCTCTCCTCCCCCGCCCAGGGGATGATCGGTCACACTGCCTCCCCTCCCACCCCCCGACCAGAGGATGAACGTCAGAGAGTCGCTCTCTCCGCTTTCTGCTTTTTTTTTCATGCCTGGGCGCGCTGTCAGATTTTTTCAAACTGCGCATGCGCAGTTCAGAGCTCTGATCGGTCCGCCAACGCTAAGCCCTGGCCACGGCGCGAATCGGACCGGAGCCAGCAAAACGCATTGGAAAGAGGATTCCAGGCGCGGATCTATTTGACGCCCAGATTCGGCACTTAGACTCAAAATGGTAAAATTCCCCCCTTAGTTTCATTTTTACTTTCAGCAGAGCACATGCTCAGCTGTGATGCCTTCAAGCTCTATGCCCACGTATCACTGTTCTCATGTGCCTGGTCTTAATAAATGAAATGAATCCACAATATGTTTATCCTGCTCAAGAAGCATCATTCCACCACCAATCCCCCCCCCCCCCCCCCCCCCCCCCCCCCCCGCCCCCGCTGCAAAACTGTCTGAGAGAACATAGAACATTACAGTGCAGTACAGGCTCTTCTGCCCTCGATGTTGCGCCGACCTGTGAAACCGATCTAAAGCCCATCTAACCTACACTATTCCAATATCATCCATATGTTTATCCAATGACCATTTAAATGTCCTTAATGTTGGCGAGTCCACTACTGTTGCAGGCAGGGCATTCCACACTCTTACTACTCTCTGAATAAAGAACCTACCTCTGACATCAGTCCTATATCTATCACCCCTCAATTTAATGCTATGTTCCCTCATGCTAGCCATCACCATCCAAGGAAAAAAGGCTCTCACTGTCCACCCTATTGAATCCTCTGATCATCTTATATGCCTCTATTAAGTCACCTCTTAACCTTCTTCTCTCTAACAAAAACAGCCTCAAGTCCCTCAGCCTTTCCTCATAAGACCTTCCCACCATACCAGGCAACATCCTAGTAAATCTCCTCTGCACCCTTTCCAATGCTTCCACACCCTTCCTATAATGCGGCGACCAGAACTGTACGCAATACTCCAAGTGCGGCCGCACCAGAGTTTTGTAAAGCTGCAACATGACCTCATGGCTCCGAAACTCAATCCCTCTACCAATAAAAACTAACACACCATATGCCTTCTTAACAACCCTATCAACCTGGGTGCCAACTTTCAGGGATCTCTGCACATGGACACCGAGATCTCTCTGCTCATCCACACTACCAAGTATCTTACCATTAGCCCAGTACTCTGTAATCCTGTTATTCCTTCCAAAGTGAATCACCTCACTCTTTTCCGCATTAAACTCCATTTGCCACCTCTCAGCCCAGCTCTGCAGCTTACCTATGTCCCTCTGTAACCTGCAACATCCTTCTGCACTGTCCACAACTCCACTGACTTTAGTGTCATCCGCAAAGTTACTAACCCATCCTTCTACGCCTTCATCCAGGTCATTTATAAAAATGACAAACAGCAGTGGCCCCAAGACAGATCCTTGCATCAAGAGCATCAGGATTGTTTTCAGAAACAGTCTGGGAAAGGCTGCATTTTCTCAGGCCATGAAGGTGACAGGGAAAGGGCCAACAAGAAGATGTGAGATTACCCTGTAACAAATAGAGCTAACCCAGGAAGCAGTTGTTATTGCTAAGATGCCCTTTCTTCATTGGCAGTGATTAACCAAATTCTTGCTCAGGAACTCAAATCAAATTTTGGAGAGAACATCAACTTAAATAAATCTTACACAAAGTCAAAGTCAGAGCCATGAGATCTTGCTATGCTCTAGGTCTCCAGTAAAAAAAATGAACCCTGTGATTATTACACCAGGTGCAGAGTGTTGTAATATGTCTTTAAGAGATATCAAAGTTGACATCACTACAAGAGAAATGTGATCCAGTCTTAGTTTCATTTTTGCTTTGAGCAGAGCACATGCACAGCTCTAATGCCTTCAACTTTATACCCATGTATATCTGTTCTCATGTGCCTGATTTTAATAAATGAGTCCACAATATGTTTACCCTGTCCCTTATGAGTGATTGGTGTCTCGTACACTAAACAAGCTCAAGGTATTATCATATTATAATAGCATGACCAGAACACACCTTGATCCCTATGTTTAAGTCTGACCATCCACAGGCAAATAAATTTTTACAAAACCTGATTACATGGCAGAGAAAAGCCATCAGACAGATTCCTCAATCATGCCAGAGAATTGGCAAAACATAACTGTGTAGTGCGGGGAGGGCTGTGTGTGACTGACGGCCTTGTAAGTGTAGGATAAATGTCCACAGGGACTCTTCTGCATGTTTGGCTGAAGAATTATGGAAACTCCAAAGCTCCCATTGCTCCTCTACTGATGTTATGGTCCACGATTGTGGGAAATTATGCAGAAATTCTTGCACTTATTTATCAGCTTTGCAAAGCCACAAGTGAGCGTGAATGTTTTAAGAACATGTATAAGAGTGAGCAGAAGAGTTACATCAGGAATAATACTTTTTGTTGAGTCTCGACAGCATCATAAAGCAACATTGATGTGAATCATAAAAGGCAAATTCATAATCACTGTTGGTAAGAATCTTTCCATTCAATGAGTAATTAATACACAAAACTATTGGTTCATTCAAAATGCAGTTAGATGTTGTGAATGGGATTCTATGGGTCCATAGGTTGAGGAAGTGCTAAATGAACTTACTCAATCTTCCAATCTTTGAATTTTATTATTGCTGATCATTTTCCTACTTGTAAATTTAATTAACTATAAATATCTCAACAATCCCATAGAAATCTCATTCATCTCTGGTCAACATCAGTATAATTTATCAAATGTAAAAGGTTCTGAGAGTTGACATCCAGAAAAAGTTAGAAGGATCCCTGAGGGGGCAGGATTTTCTGCACACCTCAAGATTAGAAATTCTCGCCCGTGGTCACTGTTAATTCTCATGAAATTCTCACTCGGGGTCCGCCAAATTCTTTGTCCCACCCGCCTCAATTCACATGGTGGGCGGGACGAGAAAATTCCACCCTGTTATCCGGGGGAGATAGTTTTTTTTTCCTGGACATAACGATATTTCCCCCACAAATTTCCAATAGCTTGTTATCTCAATAATGGCACGATTCTTTCTAAGAATACATGCTCCAGCAAAAGTTCATAATTGTAAGCAGTGAAATAAACAAATTAATGAATGAGGATTTCCACCAATTAACTAGGAAAAAAATTGTAACATTGTGCTGCTTGACACAGAAAGCACTTCATGGTCATAGAAAGAATGATTGGGAAAGTGGTGCAGAGTGAGAAAGATAATAAAGATTTTGACAAAGGCAGCTGTGGGATAGGACAGTGCTAACAATGGAGAAAACAGATGAATGGGAACATGAACCTATCTTTTAATCAGGTCTTACTTAAGTCGAAAGCACAATTTGAGATGATTCTTCATTGGAATCCTTGCTGAGGACAGATCTGGTGTCTGAGCCTTTGAGTGTTTCTAAATTTTCAGATTTTATTCCTGTTACGTACTGTTCTAGCAACATGTTACTTACAAATTATGTTTGGTATTTTTTATCCTGTGTGTTCAGAGGGGCAATTTTTTCACACAGAGGATGGTGAGTGTCTGGAACAAGCTGCCAGAAGTAATAGTAGAGGTGGGTACAATTTTGTCTCTTAAGGAGCATTTAGACAGTTAGATGGGTAAGATGGGTATAGAGGGATATGGGCCAAATGCGGGCAATTGGGACCAGCTTAGGGGTTTAAAAAAAAGGCGGCATGGGCAAGTTGGGCCGAAGGGCCTGTTTCCATGCTGTAAACCTCTATGACTCTATGACACTATGACTCTATGACACTATGACTCTCTGATGCAGAAAACTTGCACGCTTTCTCATGAAATACTGAGCTCAGAGTTATTTCATCTGTCAATTGTTTTTTGATAAACAAGAACATGAGAATTTCGAAGACCAGGTACCGCTATTCGACTCTTCGAAACTCAGAGCTCCAGTATGCGATCGCTCCCAGCGTAGCACAATTCTGAGCCTCCCCAATGTATTTGCCTCCACTGCCCTCCCTGGTAGAATGTCTGAAATATTTTTCACTCTTTACTACAAGATCTTCCTAAAAATTCAAGCGCTGCTGGCAACTTAGTGCCTCACAAAGAACAATTCATTAATCACTTGATGCTATAATTAGTAACTTGCTCCCCTGCAGATGTATGGCTCTTATCTGAAACTGTGTTGTTTCAAGACATTCCAATTGAAAGAAAACTTCCTCTTAATGAAGTTATCTATATCAGTTTAAGAAGACATGGCAGTGTACTGATTATTTTATTATTTTAGGGACAAAAGATGAAAGATTTAGGAAAAGTGTGTGTTGTGGTTATAGAATCACAGAATTATTGAACGGTTATGAGCTAGTCCCACTCACCTGCGCTTTCCCCATAGCCCAGCATTGTCTGCACTTCAGATGCTTATCCAATTCTTGTTCAGAAGTTACAACGAATCTGCCTCCACCACATTGTTAAGGAGTGCATTCCAGATCATAACCACTTGCTTACATTTTTTTTTTAAACTTTCCCTGTGTCACTTTCTAGCAATCTCCACTATTAATGATCTCTGTAATTTGTATTTTTTTAAAATCTTGATTCATCTTAAATTATTTCTTGTTTCAATTAATGATAAGTTTGCATTCAATACATTCCAGTCAATGCAATATATGTAAAGTAATCCACCAATCTGCTCAATAAATTTTATCCTTTCAAATATTTGGAAGTAAATTTAAATAACTCCTTCCTTCAACCATTTAATTTTGTGGCATTCCTGCTTCTCTTTGTGGGGCATTGTTCGTTTTTTGCCTTCCTTCATCTCTTCAGGTTTTACTTTCACTTTTATAACATTGGCTAACTAGGACTCACCATACATTAAACTTTCCCTTTTAACTTTTGTTACTCTATTTCAGGGGTCATTAAGGTGCCATTTACCATCACCTGAGCCAAAAAAAAAATGGTTCTTGAAAAAAGATGAGGAAGTATGGGAACTAGAAGGGCGGTACGGCGGCACAGTGGTTAGCATTGCTGCCTCACAGTGGCAGGGACACGGGTTCGATTCTGGACTCAGGTGACTGGCTGTGTGGAGTTTGCACATTCTCCCCATGTCTGCGTCGGTTTCCTCCGGGGGCTCCGGTTTCCTCCCACAGTCTGAAGATGTACAGGTTAGATTGATTGGCCATGCTAAATTACCCTTAGTGTCAGGAGGACTAACAGGGTAAATATGTGAGGTTGCGGAGATTGGGCCTGGGTGGGATTGTTGTCGGTGCAGGCTCGATGGGCTGAATGGCCTCTTTCTGTGCTGTAGGGATTCTGTGATTCTATTCTATGATAGAAAATTATTATACTTTGGTTTAATTTGGGAACATTTATACAGAGGAGAAAATATTGTGTTGCACCACAGCTTTGCTTGGATGTTAGGGCTTCTTATTTCCACTTCTAGAACCAGGGTTCATCACCACAAACTGGTATGGTATTTATTCTTTCCAAGCCAAGTTATCGATTAAGCAGTCAACTGCATCCAACTGCACACAAAGGGTCACTAACAGACTGACGCGAAATCCATGTGCTGCGTGATTTGCAGCGTGACCGTGCCCTTTCAGATTGAGCCGTGAAAGACACAAAATTCACCCACCCACTTCATCTGCATGGTTTCAGCAGTAGTGCTTCCTCTCCTTCTCAATGCTGTCGGCAAGATCCTGTGCACAGCAGAAGGTCACAGCGGCATTGTTACAGATCTTACAGTTAGGCTGTCTCTAAAAGGAGAAGTTGCACCAAAATAATGTAAATTCTTGCACAGTGACCACCTGGGCTTGCAAAGGATCAGATTGATTGATGTGGGGCATTAGTGCTTTAGGTGAGAGGAGGAAAGACACCTGGAGTCTGTGAGGTGGAGGGGGGGGGGGGGAGGGGGTGATGGAGGGGGGATGCTGTAATGACAGGAGATCCTCAAGGTAACACCCCCAGAGAGAGCTGGGAGCAGGTGGCTTGGATGGTCAACTCCCAGAGTCCGGACTTGAGAACCTGGCAGCAGCGCCACAAGGAGTCTAAAGATCTAATGCAGGTGGCCAGCATTAGTGGATCCTTGGGCAATAAGTGCTTTCCACAACCTTATGTCCAAAATATTATGCAGCCAATAAAGTACTTTGAATTCAATTCACAGTTGTGATGTAGAAATGCATTAGCAAGTTGCACATCGCAAATTCCTACAAGCAGCAACATGATAATTAGAAACATATGATAATATTTCCGCTGCTGTTAGTTTTAGTATAAATGTTGGCCTGAACTGCCTCAGTCTTTGTCAAAATTATGCCAGATATCTCTTACATCTATCTGAGAAGGCAAATGGGATTTACTCTCATCCAAAAGTTGGCACTTGCAACAATGCAGCACTCCATCCCTAATTCACTGAAATGTGAGTCCGGATTATTGTGCTCCAGTCTCAGAAGTGGGACGTGAATGCATTACCTTCTGACTAGGAAGCAAGAGATCTACTGCTGAGCCATCCCCGACAATGTGTAGTTCTTTGATTGTATTGGTAAGAGGGCGTACAGGACTTCTCTTATTTATAAAGATGGGAATTGTGAGCATGCATACTAAACTCATCTTGCCTGAGGCTATATGTAGTTCTTCTGCCCTCTGGCAGCTTCTGTTGTTTACTGCCGGAAATCTGTGTCTTGATGCTCTGTTTCCATAAATTGTTAAGCCAACAGGCCTACGTGAATTAATAAAGTTATCACAAGTGGGTTCACCAGGCAGCCTGGGATTTCAATCCCCAACTAAACTAGTTGAACTGTCCTTCATCTTGATTGGAAAATATCCATCTTGTACAATGGCTAAATCACCAAACATTACGGTTCTTAACGATTCACCATCATAAATGTCATCTTTATGAAATGTTAATCATAGATTGAATATGAATGACTGGCATAGCACAGCACAGGCATTTAATTAGTTAAAAGCAAAAACAGCAGATCATGATCATTAGTTCATTCCCTAAACCATCAATAATGGCACAGTGAACATTTATTACCAGCTCCTTCTATCTGTCTTAGAATTCAGATTTAACTTTTGAGTTTAATGAAGATGAATTAATCATTCAATATTAAATTATTGGTCATGATTAATCAACTGCAGTCTTCATTAATCATTCCTATTACCCAAGTGTGTTCTGTCAGAAATCTGATCAAAACACATCAATTGCTGCCAAAGTTAGCTACCTCGGTAGCTAGGCTAGCTCTCTGGTGGCATGTTCTGCCTTGCCTTTGTAATTCACTGGATTAAATTCTGCCAAACAGAAACTTACTGTTAAAAATATCAAAGGAATCCATTGCTTTCATGGACTGGTGCAAGTAAACAAATAGGACTCCTGCTCCTATGGTTCCGCTATCTGTTCACATCTTCATTGGCATGTATTAACTTCCTTTTCCTAACATCTGTCAGCCTCAAACATTCCCTTGAATCAAATTTAATTAGCAGATAACTGGACCTAATATTTTTCTGCTCATACATCTCATAGAGTCCACTGATGTGTTTAAGGTAACTCACTGAGTTTGAAAATAGGAATATCTAAGTAACGGCACATCCATCGGCGATGTATTTAAAAAATATTAGCAGCAGTCACAAAGCAAGTGTTCATCTGACTCAATGCCAACCTCTTCAGAAGTCCAGAACAAATGTTATGTATTAAACAGTAATGAGTTTATATGATAACAATCGACAAACTCTTCAAAGGCAAATAACATTGAATAAAATATTCATGGAAGCAAATGTGCATTTAATTTTTGAAAGGAAAACTGAAACTTAACAGTAATCATGTGAAAACCAATTGCGAATATCAATTGCTCTGAACATGCATAGGTGCATGAAATGTATACACAGATTATAGTGTAATCATGTTGACCTTTAAATGTTGCATGTAATTCCCAATAGCAAAGCTCCATTGTACTTAAAATGCCAATTTGAAAGTTTTGAATTGGCCGAATTTCCTCCCTGAGTGTTATCCTGTCCAGAAGTAGCAAAGCTGATGAAATCAGGTTCAGTATGGCTGCCTGAAAGATTGCAAAGTGTTGTAAAATATTTACGGGTAAGAAACAGGTCAGTCAGCCCAAGAGGACTATGTTGATCTTTAAATTCCACTTGAGCCTCCTCTCACCCTTGTTCATCTAAACCCATCAACATATCTCTCTAATCTCTCTATTCTTTCCTCCTTCATTTGCCCACCTAGCTTTCCCATACATACATCACTGCAAATACATTAAAAGAAAATGGAAGAAATAGATAACATAAGGATTTTATTGCAATTGACTCATTCGCAACGGGGGTGAGAAGTGCAGAGAAAAGTGGAGGTGGGTAATGTGATGATAACCCATACTTGTCAATAAAAGGATTTCTCTCTGTTTAAAAGGACCTCAGTCTGAATAAATGCAGCTAACACGAAGGGCTGGATTTAATATGGCATTAAAAAGTTGGGAGGGAGCCCGCCATCTAAGGATGAAACTTATGCCCACATCTGGGGAGAAAGTCCCACCTGAGAAAGCTGGCTGGCAGTTCTGGAGTCCCAGTCTGATACCAGCCTCTACAGTAAAAGCTGCCAAGTTGCCCCGACCTGGGCGTTCCCTATTATGGATAAATAATGGCAGAGGTGGAATAAGGTACTTAAGTGACCATTAATAGACAAATCAGCCGAAGGCCTTAAAATCCATTGTTTCTGAAGGGTGCAGGAAGAAGAGGGGTAGAATGAGACATGGGAAGGCTGCCTCATGGTTCTCTGATGCTTCCCTGGAGGTGATGATGGAGGCAATGAGGGCCTGAAGAAATGGGTTGTTTCTCATGGATCGAAAGACTATGGCAAAGATTTTCCAGGATCTGCCATGGGAGGTTTGGCGGACCAGCCAAAAGTCCAAACAGCTTCTTAGTGTTTTTAAACACAGGCAACAAAATGGCTTGCTCACCAAACGTCCCCTTCAAAATAAAAGGGTAGTATTATTATCGATTACAGATTCTGTGTTGTTGTTTATCACTAGTGAGTTTGAGGCAGTCAGTGTATGTTTAAATAGCCCATTCAAAGTGATACACACTTAGATTAGTTTCAGGAAAGGGAATTGATTCAACATCAGTCTGGAATGTTCCTTTTGTTAACACTTGACACAGAGGCATGATTTTAATCTACAGCAGAAGTCAGGTGACCTCAGATGGTCATATTTTTGTAGTCAAGTTTTACAATATAAAAACTGGTTTGAAGTTCAAAGTAGGATATGCCAAGACTGGACATGACACATGAGCTAGGTCCTCAGAGGGCAGCCTTTCTCTCACTCTGTGAGGAGCTGGAAAAGCTGTGGGTGTTGTGACTGTCGCAGAATGAAGAGGTCACAGCATCTTTCAAGATATCGTGCACCAAAATGTGTGAACACCTTGTGGTGGTCACATAATAGTCGAATATTAATGGAGAGAAATCCCCTCTAATTGATAAATACAGCAGGATGATCTGAGGAGACCTTGATTGTCACATGGGTGTAGCCTATGTCTCTGCACCTTTGAGAATCCAGGTAGCTCAGAAATCTCTCTGCCTGACTGGCATCATTAGTGTCAAAGATGTCCTGAATGGTGGCCTTGGTAATCATGGCATTAATTGCTTGGAGGATGCACTTGTTTGTGGCTGATTGTGAAATCCTGCAGACGTCAACAACAGATCCCTGGAAGGATCCAGAGGTGCAGAAATTTGGATCTGTAGTGGCCTTGGCAGCCATTGGTGAAGCATGTCAACTTGGTCCACTGTGGAAGAGTTCTTGTTCCAGAAGGTTGAAGATGTCAGCAACCTGCCACAGAAACTTGAGCCTCCTGGGACACCACTGTTCAGTTACATTGAGGAAGTTGATCCGCTGTCTGTCATCCCAAAGTAAGAAGTTTAACAACACCAGGTTAAAGTCCAACAGGTTTATTTGGTAGCAAAAGCCACACAAGCTTTCGAGGCTCTAAGCCCCTTCTTCAGGTGAGTGGGAATTCTGTTCACAAACAGAACTTATAAAGACACAGACTCAATTTACATGAATAATGGTTGGAATGCGAATACTTACAACTAATCCAGTCTTTAAGAAACAAAACAATGGGAGTGGAGAGAGCATCAAGACAGGCTAAAAAGATGTGTATTGTCTCCAGACAAGACAGCCAGTGAAACTCTGCAGGTCCACGCAACTGTGGGAGTTACAAATAGTGTGACATGAACCCAATATCCCGGTTGAGGCCGTCCTTGTGTGTGCGGAACTTGGCTATCAGTTTCTGCTCAGCGACTCTGCGCTGTCGTGTGTCGCGAAGGCCGCCTTGGAGAACGCTTACCCGAATATCAGAGGCCGAATGCCCGTGACCGCTGAAGTGCTCCCCAACAGGAAGAGAACAGTCTTGCCTGGTGATTGTCGAGCGGTGTTCATTCATCCGTTGTCGCAGCGTCTGCATAGTTTCCCCAATGTACCATGCCTCGGGTTTCTACTGTGGTACCTATGCAGACGCTGCGACAACGGATGAATGAACACCGCTCGACAATCACCAGGCAAGACTGTTCTCTTCCTGTTGGGGAGCACTTCAGCGGTCACGGGCATTCGGCCTCTGATATTCGGGTAAGCGTTCTCCAAGGCGGCCTTCGCGACACACGACAGCGCAGAGTCGCTGAGCAGAAACTGATAGCCAAGTTCCGCACACACAAGGACGGCCTCAACCGGGATATTGGGTTCATGTCACACTATTTGTAACTCCCACAGTTGCGTGGACCTGCAGAGTTTCACTGGCTGTCTTGTCTGGAGACAATACACATCTTTTTAGCCTGTCTTGATGCTCTCTCCACTCCCATTGTTTTGTTTCTGAAAGACTGGATTAGTTGTAAGTATTCGCATTCCAACCATTATTCATGTAAATTGAGTCTGTGTCTTTATAAGTTCTGTTTGTGAACAGAATTCCCACTCACCTGAAGAAGGGGCTTAGAGCCTCGAAAGCTTGTGTGGCTTTTGCTACCAAATAAACCTGTTGGACTTTAACCTGGTGTTGTTAAACTTCTTACTGTGTTTACCCCAGTCCAACGCCGGCATCTCCACATCATGTCATCCCAAAGCCAGGGCATTACTTGATTTGAGCTGGAGCTCTGTGTCCAGCCCCTTGTGTCTGCAGAGAAGGCAGCTGCTGTAGGTGTTCTTGCTGCTCCTGCTGCTGTTGTTGTCATGGCTGTTGATGTGGCTGTTCCTAATGTTCCTTATCAGAGGTCCATGGTATAGCTACATAATCTGCTCTCATTCTATAGTGTAGGCAGACAATAGGGAAGTGCAAATCAAGGTGAGCAGAGTCCAAAGTGTGGATGAAATAACTTCTAAAAATTTGGCAAAGTCCTTCAAACAGGGTTAAGGGGAATGATCAATTAATATGCTTTTGGCAGAGGTAGCTGAGAGAGGAACATAGACTAGGATAAAATATTATACTGTAAAGAGAATGTAAGCAAAGTAAAAGTAAAGTAAAGTTTATTTATTAGTCACAAGTAGGCTGACATTAACACTGTAATGAAGTTACTGTGAAATTCCCCTAGTCGCCACACTCCAGTGCCTGTTCGGGTCACTGCAGCTAACCAGCACGTCATTCAGATTGTGAGAGGAAACCGGAGCACCCGGAGGAAAACCACGCAGACATGGGGAGAATGTGCAAAATCCACACAGACAGTGACCTAAGCTGGGAATTGAACCCAGGTCCCTGGCACAGTCAGGCAGCAGTGTTAACTATTGTGCCACCTTGCCGCCCCACTCATTCATTCATGTGTGAATGAATATGTACATAAATATACATGTACACATTTAAAATATCTTTTGGAGATCTAATATTACTGGCCATTGCTCTAGAAAAATGTACCAGAAAATATATTGAACTCCTGTCTTTGTGATCTTGCCTTGTTATTTGGCATGTCTTTATTTATGTACCAGTTGTCTCAGAGTAAGTATTTTTCACAGTATGTGTTCATGTCCAAATTAATAGGACCTGATGAAGGGGCAACGCTCCAAAAGCTCGTGCTACCAAATAAACCTGTTGGACTTTAACCTGATGTTGTGAGACTTCTTACTGTGCCAAATTAATAGGAAAACAATATTTTGGAAATGTCTCTAAATAACCTATTCACATGAGAAAACACATTTCCATTATCTATTAACTTATTAATTCAACCCATCAGCTTCTAAAGTATTAATTTCATGACAATGCAAGAGTAAGACAAATTAAAAAATCTTAATATGTCACCCAATAGGGCATTACTCATGCAGTAGCGCAAGCCTCAACTAACATGATAGCAAAAGTTGTTTAACATCTTAAATGTGTTTCCCATTAACTGCTGATACACTACAATGTGTTAGAAAAAAAAATATATCTCCCAGTTTCTGAACTGTGCCTATAATTTCAAGGTTGAATCTGTATCCCGACTGATATGGTTTCAGGTAATCTGAGTCTAGGTGACAACAAGACTTGGTGCTGGATTTTCTTCATGGAGGTGAAAGTGTAAATTGAGAAATTGCCTGACTCACCAGATCTATCTTCTTGTAAATGACGCCGGCAAGCACAATCTTTAGGAAGGACGGGGGGGCAGTGGCATGATCGTATTGGAACCAGAGAATCATGACATTGGAGAATCCAGCCCTTTGCATTTTTTCTGGAGAGTTGGGGCCAGAGTGTCAGGTTCAGACTGAAAACCGGTGTGTTTCTTCCCAAGAAACAGGCAGGTTTTTAGTCCAGATCCTCCCGCACTTTGCCATTTTAAAACTTGGGGGGAGGGCCGAGGTATTCTGCTGTTGTTGTGAGTTGTGAGAGGTGGGGCCTAAAGTTTACTCTATCACCTCCATGAAGAAAATCCAGCCTCAAGTCTTATTGTCACCTAAACTCAGATTACCTGAAACCCAGGTCCAGAGAGATTGGGGCATCCTCTATGAAGGGTGCCCTGATGTCAAAAGAACATGAAAGATGTCCTGCAATCGCTAGCGTTGTCCCCCACCCCCCTCATTGAATACCCCATGTGAAGCGAATCCCCATTATGGGGTTGCTTAGAGGTCCTGCCCCCTGTAGGCCCCACCCCCTGGCAGTGCCAAACTGGCAGTAACAATCTGCCCTAGCACTGCCCAACAGGTCCCTGGCCTCCCAAGGGCTACACTAGTCTCCGAGCTCCTGGTGTGGTCATCAGGCCTGGTCCCACTTTTGGAGACCAGTGGTGATTCCCGCCTGGATGATACACCCGTTAAGCTAATTTTGAATATTTAAATACATTTAAGTGAATGGAATCAGGTTCACTCCTTGGTGAAGCATGAACCTGATGCCGTCACTGGAAGGGCAGGGAAGATCTCATTATGAGATCTTCTTGGTGCAAATCCTGTTACGGTTCTCCCGCGGGAATTCCAGTCATAATGGGATTTGCATCTGTGTCGAACAGGGCTGGAAAATTGCCCTCCCTAATTATCATTCAGTAACTGCTCCTGGGAAATACATACATGTAAACATTTGATGAGCATAGAGTTGCCAATCATCTGGTATTTACCATCTATGTTCTTCCATGAAGAATGTTCAGTTTAGGGAGATACTGGAAAGTTGCCAGTTACTGAGAAATAATTCTTTGACCTTAGGCATCGCTTTTTCAGAATGATTGATTAGTAGAAAATTGAATTTAAAAATGAAGAACTCTACTCACCAAGGTTTCAAATATGCCTACTATGTTAAACTTTTTTTCAACTATTTTAATATGTGAACACCAAAAGAGATAAGTTCTCCAGAGAACCCATTGCCTCCTATGATCTGCACTTTATAGGCATCTTTTTTTAGCTCAGTACATTTTGGATCAAAATCAATTTTCACTCAGAGAAAGCATCCCAATTGTGGAAACATTTAGTCTTCTACAGCTACAATAGGGATGATCACGATTGTGAGTCATCCGAGTGTACTACCTCTTACGATGTGCTCATACTGTGCGGTATTGAACTGTATCTAGCTATATGATTATGTGACCTATGGGGGAACAAAAGAACACCTTGTCAGCTTCACTTGTTAACTATGTCTTCCATATGCCCCCATCCGTGTCTCTCAAACCTTTTCAAAGTTGGACTGAAAATGCATTTGCTGAGACAAGGTGAAACATGAATTTAAAAATGTAAGGAGAGTATAAATCCTACGAACTATTCTCCTTCCACTGCTTTATGTCATTAAATTCCACAGTCAGACATATTTAATAAATAGCTTTTCAAGTTACAAGTGAATGTGAACTCATTTATTGCAGATAAGATCCTTGAACAAACTTTTAAGAAATTGTCGGCTGGATCTTACCAGCTCGCCATGGTGGTCGATCATCATGACAAGCTGGTAAGATAGGGCGAGAGGCTAAAAAAATCAGGTTTGCGCCCTGTTTCTCACCTCTCATGACCTAGCCAGCCATGTTTTGCTGCTGAAATCAACCTCACATCCAGGGAGAGTGTGAGACAGATTTAGATATTCATAGGCCTATTTAAATCCTATTAGTGAGCTCCAGACGCTATTGTCCGCACACACTTACCTTAGTCCCATGCTGGCCAAGGTTCTCACCGGCGAGGATCACAGATGGTCCGCACCAACGGGTAAAAGATCTGTTGGCCATGCCGGTGGGATCAGAGGCATTTGAAGCCACCCAAGTGGTCGGAGGCAAAGCCAATCAGTGCCCATAGAGCAGGGCCAGCCTGGCACCCTAACACTGCCAAGGGGGCAGTGCCTGATGGGCAGGGACTGAGGGGGCACAGCCTGAGGGTGTGGAGCCTGAGGGGGCAGAGCTTGATAGGGCAGAGCCTGACAGGAGAGGCAAAGGGGAGGTCTGTAGAAGGGGAGAGAACGGGAGAACTCCATATTGGGAAGGTGGGTTGATTGGGGGGGGGGGTGGGGTGGCAATCAAGGGAGTAGAAACTGGCCCCCCAAAGAGGTGGGGGGTGATGTCCATTGATGGATTGAGAGAGAGTGACAGATCTCCCAGTGTACTGTGTACACAGTGGACAAGGAGATTGTGGCGCTTATGCAATGGCATCCCTAGAGCTCAGCAACCGGTCTCACAAGCGAGCTGAGACTCCACCACCCCTACTGGTGAGATTCATGTTACGCCCTGTATTGCGCAGAGTGCAGTAAATTACCATTACCTACCACATTGAAATAATGGGTGATAAAGTGATTTTTGTTTGAATGTGCTTAAAGGACAGTTTTGTTGACAACTTTCCTTCTTTTATCTCATCCCAATGGTTGGCAACCAAGCAATACTTTTTATCTGATTTTGCATTGATTGACTTTAAGAAATAAAAATGTCCTTGTTTGATTGAGGGAAGAAATTATTTCAAATCTCAAATTGCAATTCAAAATGTAAATTTTCCACGCATCCCCAAATGTGTACCCTTGAGTATCTTTCATCAGTTCAGGCTTGCACAGCACAGTATCATTTCCCACTATAATTAGTTATAATTTCACACCACATCTGGTCAAAAGTGGGATGATTCTCAGTGGCATCATCAGCAAAGGCATCACCATTGGCCTTCAACAATCAACTGAGGACACCACAGTCTTTAAAGTTTGATACAAAGTAAGGCACAGAAATATTTGGTGCATTGCACTAACAATGCAATTTTCTTCACTCCATTGATCCAAGCGAACTTTCTGTTTTAATTGACTATTTTGTAAAGCTCTGGATGAATCCCAGTCTATGTTGAGAAGAACATCTCAGGTGACAGGGCGGGGCGAGGGTGGGTTTTGGGTCTGTTTTGGGTGAGACGCAGAGGATGGGAAACAAAGGCAAATTACTGCTGGAATCCTCAGGCATTTGCCTTCAGGCTTCCAGAAGATTGTTTTACACACTTTTAAGGTTGTCGGTAGTGAGAGTACTATCCTTTGCCCTCCTTTAGAAGGGGTTTAATATCTGCTCTGTACTCTGCAGTAATGTTATACGTTAGGTTATACAGCAGTCAGCATTCCTATGGTGTTAATGATAGGGACATCCTCATGTGATCATTAACCATATTTGATGAGTCATTGCAAAACATGGTGGATGCATGCAACATTTCTAATAGAAAGGTACCGTTTAGCTGAGTGTAGTTGGGAGAACAATTCCTCACTGATATTTCCAGCACCTCACCACTGTTCCTTCACCCCACCTCTGGAGTTACATGGCAAAAAAAGCAGAAAGTCAAAACCCGGGACTCAGAGTGTGCATATGAACTGAGCTTTGCTTCTGCTGATTCCAGTTGGCCGTGTGACTCAGGCCTGCTCAACATCAAACTATGGGCCAACAATGGGACCTGGTGCCAGCAACAATACACCACATCAGGCAACAGCAGCTCATATTATCAGTCATTTAGTTCTGAGGCTTCCATAATCCCCATGTAAGTTGTGCTTAACGATAGAATCGAAAAGCACCTCTGGTGATAAGAATGAGTGCACCACGCTCATTAGATTTAAGTGAGCAGCATAAACCCAAGCTACTGTCTAACATCTAAACTGCACTCCAGGTAGTGTGCATGCTAAATGGGCATTCCGTGGGAGTACAATCATCATGTCAGCTCCCTTCTCTTAGCAGAATATGGATAAATTATGTAAGACTTCACACCACTGCGCACACAGCCACTTCATATCAGAAAAAAGTCAGATGTCAATGGTACCGAAACTTGGAACAAATAAATTAAAGGTCGGGTATAATGTTGTGGATTTCAATTAGCATCTGTTGTGTTTGATTCCACCTGCTTCAGCTTTTCCCTTCTATTTTGCTCTATTCTCACAGTTGAACTTATTTAGCATTTCTTAAGGCCATACCATATCTGGGGTGTGATCTTACCAGCCTTTCATGCCCCACTGCCGGCTGCAAGCGAGGACAGAGGATTTGGCACTTAGCCAAATCTCCTTTCACTGCAGCGTAACCAGAAAATTCCGTCGGCGTGACAGGCATGAAAATTCCGCCCCTGATACCTCCTTCCCCGTCAGGAAACTTTCAAAGAGTTATGGTCACCTGTCTCTCCAGAACGCTTGGGAGGCAAAAGATGGCAATCAGGAATATGAGACAGGTTTGGCCAGATGAGAAGATTATAGTGAATTGACCTTGAAGGCATTCAGAGCAGCAAAGGACTATGTCAGTAGCTTTCAATGTGCTTTGTATTTTGGAGATATAGACTGATTCTGAGTAAGAGTGAAAGGTCCCTGTGGAATCTCCCAATCATGTTGGTGGCAGATGTATTATTCTATTGTACCGGGGTTGGCATTACTTTTTATCTGGTTACCCACAGGAGTTCTGGGTTGGAATTTTCCAGTTCCGTATGACCCGTTACTGCGGCTAGTGAGAACGGAGAATTTGGCGTTCAGCCAAATCTCCATTTGCAGCAGCGGGACCGGAGAATTCCAGCCGTGGGTGAGGTCGGAGAATTCCGGCTTGGTATCTTCGCCCTTTTAAATATCCAAGAAACAGAACCGGTGCCACATCCAGGATTATCTTGCTGGACAGTCCAGTCAAGTTATCCAAGACAGTCTATCAGTAAAAACATTGATGGCAAAGGAACCATAATAATTGTCAGGGGGAATAAAAAACTTAAAAAGAAAACCAGTGCAGACATTATTTTAAAGCAACAGAGTCATTTTGTTTACTCTTCAAATCAAAGCTGATGCGCAAACATTCATAGACATCCATTTTGTGTGGGTGCCATTTGGAACTGAAATCCTACCTGCAGGAATATTGGGAAATTGGTTGCAAGATGTCCCCATCCCAAATTAAATTGAAGTTCAGCTTCAGATATATCCTTCCTATATCTCCCTCCAGGAGATATATCCTTCCTATATCTCCCTCCAGGAGATATAGGAAGGATATCAGAGGGAGGTTCTTTACGCAGAGAGTGGTTGAGGTGTGGAATGGACTGCCTGCAGTGATAGTGGAGTCAGACACTTTAGGAACATTTAAGCGGTTATTGGATAGGTACATGGAGCACACCAGGATGATAGGGAGTGGGATAGCTTGATCTTGGTTTCAGATAAAGCTCGGCACAACATCGTAGGCCGAAGGGCCTGTTCTGTGCTGTACTGTTCTATGTTCTATGTTCTATGTTTTGGTTAAGGCAGATGCCCCTTTGGTTTAGCATGTCCTGCCAACTTGCAGGTAATAAAAATGGGGGAAATCCAACTTTGAAATCAAGGGGATGATTCTCCCATCGCGACCCGCAAATTTTCTGGTGGGTCGGGACAGGAGATGCGCGTGTCGGCCATTTTGTGGGTTCCTCACGAGCGTTTACGACCCATGTGGTTCTCCCAACCGGAAAAAAATGGCACCACAGGACTGCGCTGAAAACCGGTGTGCCGCTGATTTGCATTACTATCCATACCTTAGCATGCCATTATCAGGATCGACACGGCAATCTCCGCCCATGTTTGCATCTCCTGGATGCCGGAAACCCACTCGCCCGTGGCCCGCTGTGTCTCCAGGATGGCCTGGACCCTGTCACCCATTAGGACAGACCCCTGAGCCAGATTTTCCACTGCAGTCACCACCCTTGCAGTGTTGGCCTGGATCGCACGCTTTGTTGGCACCACCTCCTGCAACAGCACTCTGTTTGACTCCCCTAAACAGCCTTGCAGTTGCAGCATGGTTGCTGACAACCCTTCTACAACTCCCCGGGTTTCCTGATGCATCTCCACCAGCCTTGGGAGGAACACATCCAGAGGCGCAGCAGCTGACCTGGGGACAGCTGAATCCTGGCCTCTGGCAGACCTCTGTGTGCCCGAGTCCTCGGATGTGTCCGCCTCCACCCAATGTGCATCTGTGTCTGTGCTGTGCTCACCAATCGTGACCCAGAAGCCTCAACACTAAAGGTACCCACCGTGGTGATAGGCTCTGTGTTGGTGGGTTGTGTGGTAGATGCCGGTGCCGCTTCAATGGTGCTGCCCTCGGAGGATTCCTCAGTGCCTCCCTCCGAGGTGTCACCCAGGGGCTGTGGGCAGTTTGCTCCAGAGCAGCAGGGAAGGAGGGTGGTTGGGGGGCGGTGGGGGATGCGCCAACACCCGAAAGGCCAGGTTCCTCTGGGTCCAGAGCTGCAATAAAGAACACACATTAGGGGAAGGGAGGTGAAACATTCCATGCAGCATTGCGCTTACTTCGAGGAGGATCTAGTATGCTTCTGCTCACTCGCATGCTGGACGCCAACCTGGCTGTCCGTGACCATTCGGGATTCCCCATCACCCCCTGCCAGCTCCATGACACGTTCCTCGATGCTGGTCAGCTGCCGCAGGTCAGGCACACCACCACCAGTCTGTGTCATTTCCCATGCATTGTGAATGTTCTTCTTCTGTGGGAACATAAGGTGGATAGCAAGCATTAATATATTGCAGTGCATGGTGTGCAATGCGTGCCTGTGTCTCAGGCGTTGTGCTGGCAGTTTCAGGGAAAGCGGTCATCACTGAAGGGTGCTGGTTGAGGGGTGAGGGGAAGGAATTAGATTCTGTTCTTGGGGAAAGGGTAACTTGTTGCATGCCCTTCAGGTGTCTAAGCAGGGTTTGAGATCCGTGCCAAGCATGTGCGGGGTTCCAAGTGGGATGCTCACTCACCCTTGCTGCTCAAAGAAGGTTGTACATTTTTTTCCGACACTGCCGGCCAGAGCACAGTGTCAGGCTCCTGGCATTCACAGCTTCTGCCACCTCCTCCCACAATGCCATGGTGGATGCACCCCTGAGCTTTTAATGATATTCATGATTGTGACCTCTGCAGTGCAGAGTGGGGAGATTCAGGTCTGAAATTGCACTGAAAAAACAGTCATGATCTCGACCAGTTTTCTCGCCAATTCAGCACTTTTGGGAGAATTCTTCCCCCTCCCCTCCCCAAGTTCCTCTGAGTTTTGTCCATAAATAAAATATGAACCTGATTGGAAAATGAAAATCAATTTAATCCAATTGGAAAGTGTTATATATGTATGTTGGATGTTTGCGTTGTGCACTGCCCCTTTAAAGGTGTGGACCCTCATGTGACCCCTGAGGTGGGGCTAGCTCCTCCCAGGGTGGGCCTTGGTTAAGCAGTCTAAGTCCTGACTGTGGGACAGTGCATGTTTATAATCAAGTGTCCCCCAGTGTTCAAGTTAAGAAGCTACTTTGCGGTTCTTCTGCACATTACCTTGGTAAGTGCAACCATAATAAAAAGGCTGGCTAACATCCACTTATCTACCTTATGTGATGCCACAGACATGCAGCACTCGGGTAGCTTCTGATGGCAATGTGCTTGGTGTTCCCAGCTTGTAAAAATTATCTTCAATAATTCTAAAGTTTTAATGGCCTGGATAGATGTGGGCATGCCCAAGCATTTTGGAAAGTGGATTAACCTTTTTCCAGACAACTGAATGTGGTTTTCACTCCCCATAAACTGTACCAAACTTTGAGTTGCCAGGATATATTTGAATCATAGAATCCCTACAGTGCAGAAGGAGGCCATTCGGCCCATCGAGTCTGCACCGACTACAATCCCAATCAGACCCTATCCCCGTAAACCCACATATTTACCCTACTAATCTCCTGACACTAGGATCAATTTAGCATGGCCAATCAACCTAACCCACAGATCTTTGGACTGTGGGAGGAAACTGGATTACCCGGAGGAAACCCACGCAGACACACGGACAACGTGCAAACTCCACACAGACAGTGACCCAAGCCCGGAATCGAACCCAGGTCCCTGGCGCTGTGAGGCAGCAGTGCCAACCACTGTGTCACTGTGCTGCCCCTGTTGGGGGCTTGCCTTCCATTAAAATATAATATTTCAATAGGAGGCGAGGTGCAACCAGATTCAATTTGATCACATTTTGATTCCAGTAAACTGCTTCCTCATATCTTCACAGGATCAATTAATTGTGCTTGCCCGTTCAGAGAACTGTATCCTGACAACTCTGGTATTGCTCTTCACTGGATCAAGTCTCTCATTCCAATTAGAAGCACCATGTTGTGGTGAACTTCTCACAGAAGAAAGACCAAGGCTCTAAACACAAACATTGCACTTTATCTTCTTTGGGATTGTTTTCAGCCGTATCTACCTCCTTAGATTTTGGAGCTGCTGATGTATTAATGTTGCTTCCCTTGCTTTCTGTCCTCCTTTTAAGATGCTTTTTGATCAGGTTTTTGACCCAATATCCTAAGATTCCTTTATGTGCTCATTCTTAAATGTTGTTTGATAATGCTCCCGTGAATTTCTTTGGGATGCTTTGCTATATTCAAGCTGCTATATCAAAGCAAGTTGTTTTGTTTTTGTTGTTCTTTCAGGGTGTCTATGTGCCACCCAGGAATGTTGAGGCTGGCCTGAACTGAGGCTTCAAGGCTCATTACCGTTATGTGAGTGAACTGCTGGTGTCTGCCCTATCTTCCCGGGCGGATGTATCGTTTTATAAAGATCAATGTAGATTGGCTACTTGCTGAGCTGGCAGCAACAAAGGTAAGTCTGGCAAGAATGGGAAGGAGACGGTCATGGACCAGCAGCAGCCAGTGGGAATACTATGGAGGCAGGAGGAGAACTGCTTTGCTGAGGGAAGCCTAGCTCCCATGTGGAATCCTAAATCAGATGTTAGACTAAATATTAGGATGTTCAAAAAACCTAACTCTGATGAGGAAGTTGCCCTTCATTCTTGAAAAATGACTCCAGCCAATATTGGAATGGATGCCATTCAGGCATCCTTAGGGTTCAAGACTTCAAGCCCCAAAAGTAGCCTTCAGCTGATGCTTTGAAGTCCAATTCATGCTTACATCTCCATTTTGTTACTGGGGAGATAATCATAATGTATGTGAAATAGGTTTGCTAACTATTTTTGTCCCCCGTTACAGAGAATACTTTCACAAAGGAAATATTGATTAAATCCTCTATAATTACTGTTTGTAGTCAGACATTTGGTAAATAGCCTGACAGAAATGTTTCCCTTAAGCAGGTACTTGGTCTTAATGATGTTTAGAAACAGCTTGCTTCTATTGAGCATCAGCAAAGTTAATATCTAAGACGTGAATAAAAGAATTCACTTTGTCTTTGCTTACGCATTTGAAATTTATTATCGGTAAAGGTTTGTGGTGAGAGCACTTGGCCATTGTGCCACTTCAGTTCATTGCTGTTTTATCACAGTTGTGCTGCCGCTGCTTTAATTTGATCCTTTATTTGTTTTTTAACGCAGTGCTTTCACCCTGCTGCTCCATGTAATTGGGGTTTTTCGTCTTTCTTGTTTCCACCAGCAGCAGCTCCCCACCCCCTGCCTTCCACTCCTGCTTTTTATTTCAGTAACTTTTCAAATTTACATGAGCCGCAGGAGATACTTTGCACGGGCAATTCTTGCTTTTTTCTGCAACACACAGCAATATATTTTCCTTCTTTTTGGTGACCTTCCTTCCTATTTCTTGCTCTCTTCCCCTCAAAGTGCCAGATGTTTCCTGAGGTCCAGACCTTCTGTCATTACTCTCCACCTTACTATTGCATGCGGAGCATTTCACAGCCAATGCATCATTTTTGATGTGCAGCTACTGGGGTAGAAATGTATCTGGGGCATAGGCACAAACTGAGGGATATCTGTTTGGCCACCAGCACCTGACATTTGATTCCATTGAGTTCGATGAAACGGAATATCAGGCATCTGGTTGTAAATTCACCTGTGTGTGTGTGCACGTGTGTGCGTGCACGTGCATGCGTGTGTGTGTGGCAGCACAGTGGCACAGTGGTTAGCACTGCTGCCTCACAGCGCCAGAGATCTGGGTTCAATTCCCAGCTTGGGTCACTGTCTTTGCAGAGTCTGCACGCTCTCCCCGTGTCTGCGTGAGTTTCCTCCAGGTGCTGCAGTTCCCTCCCACAGTCCAAAAACATGCTGGTTAGGTGCATTGGCCATGCTAAATTCTCCCTCAATGTACCTGAACAGACACTGGAGTGTGGCGACTCGGGGATTTTCACAGTAACTTCATTGCAGTGTTAATGTAAGCCTACTTGTGATACTAATAAAAAAACTTTAGATGGACTTAGTCCCTAAGATTTTTCCTTATATTGGTACCACCAGATAGATCTGTTAAGAGCATTGCCTGCATGAACCTAAGAAGATAATACATAGGAGCAGGAGTAGACCATTTAACCTCTCTTTGCCGGTGCAGGCAATGGCTGAGATAATTGTGGCCTTAACTCCAATTTCCTTCATGACTCCAGTAACAATTGAATCCCTTGGTGACCAAACTCTGTTTAATTCAGCTCTGAATATATTCAATGACCCAGCCTCTACAGTTATCTGGGGTAGAAAATTTCAAACCTTAACCACCTTCTGATGCCAGAAATTCCTCCTTTATCTCCATCTTAAATGGGTGATTCCATATTCTGAAACTTTCACAGTAGCACAATGATTAGCACTGCTGCTTCATAGCACCAGGAACCCAGGTTCAATTCCCGGCTTGGGTTACTGTCTGTGTGGAGTTTGCACATTCTCCCCAGTTTCCTCCGTGTGCTCCGGTTTCCTTCCACGTTCTGAAAGACGTGCTGGTCAGGTGTATTGACCTAAACAGGTGTCGGAGTGTGGCGACTAGGGGAATTTCACAGTAACTTTATTGCAGTGTTAATGCAAGCCTTACTTGTGACTAATAAATTAACTTTATGGGTGGAATTTTTCAGTCTGTGTGCAGAATGCTGGCTGAGGTGAGAGAACCGGTGTGTAATTCTTCAGCTGCACAGCTGGGTTTTCTTTCCAGATTCTCTGCCACTCAGTGCATGGAAAAACTGGAGGTATGGTTTTTGCCAGCCAGCATGCTGACAGGGCAGAGCCTGATGTGATCTGGGTGCCATTTTTATAGGGCATCCTGATCTGCCTTTAAGCAACTCCTGTCTCAAACACTAGGCAATCCGTCTCCCCCATACCTCCTGCAGACAAGGGCACCCACCCCCCCCTAAATGCTCCCCAGAGGGCCAGGGTGCCAGAGAGCCCGGGTGTGTTTTTATCTCTCTCTCTCTTCCCAGTGGGCTATACTTACCTTTGCTTACCTGGTGGCTTCCCCTCGACTACCTTACATATTTAAATACCTGCTGTAAACCTCGCCGATATGATGTCAAGTTAGTGTGGCGGGAATTCTTTATATGGAGGGAACTTGTGGTGGGGAAGCCCTTTAAGTATCCATTAATGTTTTAAAATGAGGTTCCCACTCTTTCTGTGGGAACTCAATATGTCACCAGAGGATGAGATCTTGCTGCCGAGATTCTCTTGCGAGATTTTCCACCGGCGATTTTCGCCGACGGTGAGTGTCGGCAGAAAATTCCAGCCTATGTCAGTTCGCCCTATGCTCCCCAAGGAGAGAATACATTCTCAGCATCTACCTCATCAAGCCCCCTCTGAACTTTTCAATAAGATCACCTCTCAATCTTCTACATTCCAATGAGTATAGACTCAACCGTTCCTCACAAGACAACTGTTTCATCCCAGGAATCAGCCTCATGAACCATCTCTGAACTGGTTCCAATACATCCCTCCTTAAATAAAAAAAATGTAAAAATTTGTCAGATGCAGTGTGATGTGGTAAAAAAATGTAAGGTTGTCCATTTTGTCAAGAAGAATAGAAAAGAAGAGGTGAATTTTAATGGGCACAGCCTACAGATTGCCATAGTACAGAATAATCTGGATATCCTCGTACTTGAATCGAAAGGTCAGCTTGCAGGTACAACTAGTGATTAAGAAGAAAAATGGAGGCAAATGGAACTAAGTTCTTTAACATGCAAGCAAAAATATACTCTAGTGGGGTCTAACACATGCCCTGTACAGTTGTAGTAGGAATTCCCTGCTTTATTCGCCATACAACTTGCAATGAAGGGCAATATTCCATTTGCCTTCTTATTTGCTGACTCAATGCTATAAGTTTAAGTCCCCTTTTAGAGACTTGAGCACAGAATCTAGGCTGAAACCCCAGAGTAATACCGAAGGAGTCCAGTGTTTTTGGATACAGCCTTAAACTGAGGCCCCATCTGTCCTCTCAACTGGAAAATTCAGCTGCACCATATGAAGAACAGGAGAAATCTCCTGGTTTTCCAGGATCTGACCATTTATTTTATGGTTGTCTGTGATATTACTGTGTACAAATTGGCTCCTATGTTTCTTATAGTATAGCACTGACTGTGCTCAAAAGTACTTCCTTAGCTGTGATGTACATTCAGAATATCCTGAAATTTTGAAAGACACAGGGTTGGATTCTCCCAAAAAAATTCAAAGTGACAAATTTGCGTAAAAACTGGAATAAATCCCACTGCTTTTTTCAGTGGGATTTTCAAAATGAATCTCCCTCACACTCTAGGGCGCTCTGTGATGCACAGAGTATCACACAAATAATCAGTGGGCAGGGCCTATTCCCGCTGGAGAGTCGGCTGCAGAGCGCTGAGCGGGCCACTGCGCATGCGCTGATCTGTCAACGCCGAGATCAGCGCAGACACAGTAGCCCTGCCGACCTCCCAATCATTGGCTTTCTTGATCGTTGGCCAGACCCATAACCCCACACCGCTGGCCACATGACCCCCACCACCTGATCGCTGGCCTCCTAGACATCTCCGGTCCAGCCTCTGGGCGATCCCACTGCGATGGCCAGCCTTGATCTCTGGCTCCCCTCCTTCTGCTACTGATCCCAGTGCAGAGTAGCAGTGGGATGTCCTGCCCCCTTGGCACTGTCCGGTGCCTGGTGGGCAGTGCCAATGTGCTCCCTGGACATTGCCATGTTGCCCCAAGGGGCAGTGCCAGAGGGCCAGGATGGCACTGCCCAGGGGGCACCCCTCTTATCCCCGACCTCATGGGGGACCTCCAAGGCCCCCCTTTAGTCCGGGGGGGTGGGTTCGGGCCACCAGCTCCCCACTAGTGAGGAGCTGTTGTAAACCCTGCTGGAGTGAAACACTCCTGGCGAGATTGGGGGAGGTGGGGGGGGCGGTGTTGGGGGGAATGCTAGTGGGCCCGGAGACTTTGGTCCTGGGCCCACTAATGACATTAAAATGATCATCTGCATAATTGTTTCATCTCCACACCAATTTCTGGCGCGGAGCTGATGACGTTGGAAATCGGGCCGGCGGAAGCCATGGCGCTCAGTGGGAAGCCCGCTAAACAGCCTCCACTTAAATCACCCCCACAATATAAATGCCAGCATTTTTCTTCTTTGCGTGCCATGTGGTTTGTCATGTCAACCACTCCCGTGGATGTCAGGTAACAGGAAAGAATCACTTTGTCTCCAGTCTTCGGTTCTTTCCAGGCCTAAGTTTCTCAAACCTGTGCATCAAAAATAAGCTATCGATTGCACGAATCAAACTAATCGCTACTGCTTTTTGCAACCTTATTGAACAAT